>NC_060262.1:3664224-3969576 GCF_021901455.1 Neodiprion lecontei
CTGACACACTGCAATTCTGTATTCCGAGCCTTCTCTGAAATTACTACTCGGAGTTCTAACCGTTCCGATTCTTGATCCTTCGCACTTGTGAATTCGAGTAGACGAAAATTCTACTTTACGATCCATCCGAAGGTTATTTGTTTGTGTTTGCCTGATTCTGCCAATGGCCTTTCGGAATTTTCACCAGTCGTGCATTCTAAATTGTATAACTTGAAATTTCGATACTTTTATATTCTATTTCCATTATTTCTGGCTTAACGAAGATTCATCACTTTGATCGTTCGCGATTTTGAGTTTCCGATATATTTATGTTCTTTTTGGTTTTTTCTTATTTTCTACCCGAACCCTAGTGTGGCCGCCAGACTAGACTATTACTGCACCATTGACATATCTCAATTTAGAATCAGCTTTATAATTGAGCTAACGTGGACGAAAATACACGACCACCAACAACAGCCATCCCTGCTGGTCGTGTAACCTACCCACCCGATCCATATACCCCCCTCCTTGTCTATATAACTGTATATATTTATTGATAGCTCTCAGCTGTTTTGTTTTGGCACGCACGCGATGCTTGAGACATGAACCACCAATGTCGTCAGACATTATATTGTTATTTTGAGCATTGTCGAAGGTTGGTCGTTCTATCGCAGGATACACAAGATTGTAAGCACCAAGTACATATTCGTACAGAAAAAGGTTCCGCAATATTATCAACGGTATATTAAGGTCAATTTTTCACCTCTGTGTATACAATTTTTTTTCAACACTTGTTCAATTTTATAATTATTATCACAGTCACAGATTTTTCGTTATAAAATTCACTCGATTCGATCTAATATGCGACTGTCTTTTTAAGCTCGTAACTAACAAAATGCATCTCCCAATTTCAATCGTTGTCGGTACTTGAGTTTTGAATCGAGCTAAAAATAACGATAATCATGATAATAACAATAACAATAATAATAATAATATTCTCGCTGTTTTATCGTCGTGGTTTTCTTTAAAAATATTGTAGCAAGCTGCTGCGGACATAAATTCTCTTCAACAACCAGAAGCTCCTAACACATGTCGAATCCATATATCTAAATCGATCGTTCGGAAGAGTCGAGTTTTTGTTTTCACAAGCTTCATAGCTTCAAATACTTATTATTATTTTCCACTCTGGCAAGCGGCAAAATAACGCAATATAATAATTGCTACCAACTCGAATATATTTTTGTTCTCGATGCGAAAGAAGAGAACAGGTGAAATTGACCGTCAAAAAAACATGATATCCATTTACAGATTATGATCAATGTCAATGTAACGAGTACCGTGTAAAACCAGTTTTTGTTAATTTTTTCATACCTATAAATCGTATCATTTGGTGAAAAAGTATAATCTCGACGATACGAATGAAGTTTCGATTTTTGCTTCCCGGACTCATTGATGCTCGAACAACGATCGTAGAGGTGGCCCAGGCGTTTCTTACAAATTACAATCTGTCATTTAAAATTTCACAAATTGTCGATACGACAGGTTGCGTCGTGCGAAGCTGTTCGCCAAGCTCGACGAGTTGTTATTCTGTCATGTTTTTCGACTCGTATCATCGACAAACATTAAGAAAACTCACAACATATTAATATTCTTGATGTTAATAATACTCGTTTGACAAGCAAGAGTTTTTTATTAGCGAGTAAACGCTTCAATACCGCTTTATCGATTTTCGAATTTAAAAAGCCCGCGACTAAACGCCGCGTGACGTCATGTGGCTCCAACCAATCAGCAAATACTCCGCGTTATAAGCGCGCGATATTCAAAACGTTCCGATTATCGCGAAGCGATATCGGTTTACTGAACGATTTTTCACAGCTTGAGATTAAAATATGTATTCGTATGAAGTAATCTTGTGTGTAATCTGAAATTGTCCAGATCTGTTTTCAGGAAGGGATAAAAAAAAAAAAAACAAGTGCTAAAACAAAGGTTGAGGTTAGTTCAAAGCGGGAAAATAATTCGTTTTCAAATCGTTTCTCGCACCTTCTACGCGGCTCGACTAATTCATACGGTAATTAACAATATCGGCCGTAACGTATCGACTTTTTCGCATAAAAAATGGTCGTTACTTCAGGTGTTTATTGTTCGTTCAGCGACAGCATAAAGCAATTCCCTCTGACAAGTAACGAGAAAACCAATAGGGAAATAAAAATAGGAAATTAGAATAACAAAAAACGGTGGGAAACAAATGTGACGGTAGATTTCGTCGAGTAGACCTTATCATGTCGGGGTGACTTTTATGATACTGCATTGACGCAGCGGCTCGAAATCTGATACTCGAAACCTAGCGAATCCTTTTCGAAACATATTATACGAAGCTTTGTGAAGGCGTGTTGTTGTTTTTTTTTTTTTTTTTTATTAATTAAGCATTTTTCTGGCGCACAGTCGAGGCAGAAATTTTTGATAAAAAATGAAATGTAATCGTGGTTCGAAAAGTAATACTGAAGGTGGCTAAGATGATTTTTTTTTTTTTTTAGTAATAAAAATTATTGTACAGAAGAAAACCAACTCTGGCAAATAGCACAGAATTCAAATCGTGTATATTTGATATAAATTATTAAACTCGATAGTTTTGGACACTAAAAAAATAACACAATCATGAGATATTCTGTAATAATTCATAATCAAGCTTCTCTGGTCAAAATTTTGATGGTTTGATTTATTTATTTTTTTTTCTACGTTAAGAATGATCGAAAGCTTCTGACACATTCTTTAGATTATTTTCAAGTAAAAAACGTTCTTGTTTAGACTGTACGTTCGATACACCATTGAATTACTTCATCGTTAGATTCCGTAACGATATCGATTGTTGAAAACTATTCGACTTATGAATTAGTCGTAATATCGCATGGCAGTTATAAACGAAAAGAAGAAAAGCCGACATTTCGTATCATAATTATCAAAAAAGAACAGAAATTCGAAAACTGAAAGACTAGTGAAATACATAAGTACATAAAAATAATAATTCTTTAAACCAACGAAACCTGTCAAAATATTTCAACAATTTATACAACTTACGTGATGCAACGTGCAAGCAGGTATAAATCCATCGAGATGATAACGTCGACAAGTTTTTCTTCCAAAATTTTTTATTTTTTTTTTTTTCCTTACTAGTTTTTCAATTCTCCATACCTTAAATTCACTGAAACTTTAAGCTTGCTAAAACATCACTTTTTCCCTTTTCCCGCCGACGAGAGATAAGTTTTTGTTATGAATACACTTCTCGATGCTATCATCTCACACACTTTGGGTTATTTACGTTACACATCTTCCGGAAATAGTAGCGTTGATTTATTTATACATTTAATAACCGAGTGACATCAGTATCGTAGAGGCGTAATTCCATCTACCTTTTACACATAATATTCTTTTATTATATCAATTGGCAAAAAAATTGAACTACCGTAAGAAATTTTCAGATTTCCGTTTCCGCGTTCAATTAAATTTTATTCACTAATAAATTTTTCACAATTATATGAAAATGAGATAATATGATTCCGATCATTTAAATCCAAATCCTGTATCGAAATATTGTTAACTTTGGTCAAACGAATGGGTGTCTTTATATCCTCACAATAATAATCACTGTTACAAATTCAATTAACACCTTTCAATAATACACAATATTATTCGACCAAATATTTGTTACTCAGATTTTCCGGTTCACTTTTCCATGGCACATGTGGCCGGTTTTTATTTTTTTTATCTTTGACGATAACACTCGACACTCACTGGCTATATATTACACACTTTAGTACAGGAACCGATCAACCGACCAAATAAAAAAAAAAGTTAAAAACGAAAAAAATAGAAGTAAGACAATTTTTGTAAAATTTTTTTACACATCTCCAAGAACGACGGATTCAATTTCATTGAAAATAAAAAAAAAAAAAATCACACCCTCGTCTCCAGGGATTTTGCAAAAATTCTATCGTCCCAAAGTTCGATAAAATAGTCCTGTTCCATTTCAAACACACCGACTCGCGAATTGAAATAACACGTTGATTAAAAATTTATTAAAAATTATGAAAATTCGAGGAAATAAAATAATTAAAAAAAAAAAATTGATCGATCGGTAAATAAATTTACGTATGACAAAAGACAGGCTTCGTTGAGACATCGACGAGCGTTGGATTCTCCCGCGGCGTTTAACACATCCAAAAACGCTACCCTGCACATGCGTATGTATGTTATATATGACGTATGTATGTACGCGCGTGTGCGTTTGTTTGTTTCTATTGGTATTCGTACGATGCGACAAGTCCGTCCGGCGTGGCGGATCGCCCACGACTGACGGGCTCGGCTCCGAGTCTCTTCGCTGTATGAACCAGTACCGAGACAAACACCCACACAGGCTCGAGCGTAAGATAGAGCTTGCAAGCTCTCTGTGCCTCGGCTCGTACGAATACAAGGGCCGAGGGCTGCCCGAGCTTCGGGCGCATGACGCTTTTTCTTCTTATCAGTTCCGTTTTCTTTTCTTTTTTTTTTTTTCTTTTTTCTCCGTTCGTTGGTGGGGGAATCCCTTCCGCGTTCTCACATTATAGCGACCGATGAGACAAAAGATTCGACGATTACGTATCGATACGATTTATTAAATAACAAAATTTTCTTCCGTTCTTCTCTTCCTCTCTCCGATTATCATACGACCGATGAGAAAAGGGGAAAGATTCAGCGAAACGATAGACGATTTGAAATCACTCGATCTCATAGAATCCCGATGTTAATTAAGATCTTAATTATTCAATGATCGAACCGATGAAATATAAACGACGAATTATTTTTTTCGTAACAGTTTAATTGATTTTATATAATTTCTCAACGTTATTAATTGCGGAAATTAATTAGTTTCTGGATGTGAAGAAACATTGATTACTTTTCAGCCTGAAGGAAAGAGTAAGAATCATAAATTTAGTCGCACAAGACAAGAGATTGATTTGAAGCAATCTGTAAAATTTATTGAAGCCAAATGAAAAGTCTGTGAGTTTGACGTTACATTATTAATTTTTTTTTTTTCTTCTTTTGCGATACATCGACTGGATTTTTTTTTATATTCCAAAAAAAAAAAAAAATAAGTCTTCATTTCGCGTATTATTACAAGTAAAACTTTTCTTATATTAAAATCAAATTGATGAACTTCCAGCTTCATTTATATTGCTACCAGTGTTTGATTTATTATTCTAACAGTAATTTTTGAACACTTATCATTGCAAATTATCATTCACTTGAATTTCAGGATTTGTTCATATTTTGAAATGCATTAAAAAATCCATTGATCATAAAATTGCGAAGTGTATCATTTACTTGTGTGGAAAATTTTCGCATTCCAATGTGTACGGTTGGTGACATTTTCAGATCCGGTAAAATTCAAATGATAGATCGATTCCCGATAATATTATCAGCCGGTGTTATATTTCTTCGTATTTACAATTTCGAACAAACATTTTCATCCCCTTTTTGTGTGGGTTTTTTTTTTTTTTTTAATTTTTTTTTTTTTTTGTTTGTACTCCGTCATTCCTCACTCGCTCAATCATTCTTCTCCTTCTCTCTCACTCTTTCTCTCTCTCTCTCTCTCTCTCTCCTTCTCTCTCACACACATACACACAAACATGAGGATTATGTTCTAGCAATCCAGTCCCCGAGGGATATAAAGATAAACACACGTTTAGCTTACACTTTTATATTATACTCGTATTCCAGAATGTTTGGAAACCAATGTAAACAGACAAATTAGCGTATCTTGAAGGTACTTGGCACAATTTCTAACAAGAGTTTAACCCGTCGAATTGCGATTTTTAAACTTCGTGTGAAAAATTTGCGACGTTAAATTGCACCCTGATAATTTTCTTAATCACTTACTTAGCGTTTGTAAATAATAAACGGGTTGATGTATTTTTTTCAAAATCAATCTAATCTGGCAGGAATCAAATTTTTAAAAAAAAAAAAAGAAAAAAAAGTTTTCATTCTATATAGATTGCAAGACGCAAACGGAAATTCTGTAATTTTTATTATCATCGTTATTTTCTGTCGTGAACAACACGAAAGATCAAAACAGGAAACTGTCGACTATAAATCGATCGTGCAATAAGTTGAAGTCTTTGCTAACATTTTCGGTGTGAAAAATTCCGTTCAAACGTATTAACGAGACAGATTTAACGCGTCAAAAAGTTTGGCAAAAACTGTTTCCGTTCCCGCTCCTCATCACCGCGGAGTAAACGAAAGACGGGAAAGTTTTTTCCTAGTTTTTTCTTCACTTTCTTTTCTTTTTTTTTTTTTTCGCTCCTTTATCGTCACTTACATACAAAGCTCGCTCGTGAAAAGTTGTTTTTCCGACCTACGTTTGCAATATCAATTTATACACGCACACGTGTTTTTCTATATTGTGAAAACAGTCGGTACGATTTACTTTCTTGCTGTTTTTTTTTTTTTTTTCTTCTCTTTTCCGAAACAGACTTTCAATATTCGAAACAAGTCGGTCGGAAACTGAAATAACATTTTTTTCTATTTTGTTTAATTAAAAAAAAAAAAAAAAAAACAACATTTACGATATCTTGAATTGCAGAAAATTTTCGCTGGGTTAAAAACAAAAAATTAATACATTCGCCAAGTAGGGAGCAGAAATCGGTATGAAATGCGTTGCGGTAAGGCATGGAGATGAAATAAAAAAACAAAAAAAATAAAAAAAAAAAAAAAAAAGGAGAAGACGGAAATAATGTGACATGCACATTTGGACGATATATCAGGTGTGACACGAGTTCGCAGGCTCATCCCTAGGGAATTTTACGCTGTCAGGAATTGCGAATCTATGCTGAAGCGTAAGCCCGAAAAAGACGAGCGGAAACCCGGCGGCCTCTTTTTCTTCCTCTTCATCTTCTCCTTCTTCCTCTGCTTCTACTTCTTCTTCTTCATTTTGCTTATAGCTTCACGCTTTTCGAGAGACGGTGAAAAGTATTCCACAAGGATTGCAGTTCTTTTCGAGGTACGCGCGAAAAGTGGAGGAGATCCGTAAGCTTATACATCCGTCGAAACATTAATCAAATCCCGACTTCCTTACATTCCTCCTTTTTCTTACTATTCCCATCGCTCTGTATACGGCTTCATAGTCAATACATCCTTCGGCGATTAATCTTCCTTACGCGGCTTATCTAACTTCACGATGCTGTGTACGGAGAGAAAGAAAAATTCCAAGTCTTGGCCGCTGTACAGTCTTAAACTATCCTCATTTCTTTTTTTTTTTTTACTTCACAACAATCCTTTGAGTCTTAGTGAAAAGTATTCTCATCGCTTATTTTACATCCTTTTATTTTCTCTATAATATTTAGAGAACGTTTCATCATATTTCTCAGCTGTTTTTTTTTTTTTTTTTTTTTTTTGTCATTTCTGACAGTATAGCAATAGATTTTAAATACCCGAGAGTAATGGTTGCGATATGATGTAAATTATTATTGTTATAAACAAATTGATTTTTAAAAAATCGTGATCAATTCATTACGTATACACGTTTTGCATAAATTATAAGTTTTTCGGCTCGCTAATTACGAATCTGAAATCGGGTTTCGGAAATTCAAGATAGCAGATCCAATATGGCGGAAGAAAATGTGAAATTTTTGTCGAATCCGTAGAAAAAAAAAATTCTGTCAAGGTGTTTTTAGGGTCTTTTATTACGAATCTGAAGTCAGATTTTGAAAATTCAGTCTAGCAAATCCATTCAGCGACCCCGAAAACTCTTGCATAGAGTTTTTTTTGCCCGGATTTAGTTTTTCCCATATACCGAACCGAAAAATCTTGTACATGTTACTGTTCTTTCCGATTACGGTGATTCATTACGTGAACCTTTTTTGATTTCACAGTCTCAAGCGTTTCGAAATTTTTTTTAATCGCTTCTTATCGGTATCAATTTTTTCTTGCTTTTTCACCCTCCCAATATTTAAAATGAGACACGTGCTCTCAATTCTTAAGAATCTTAGCCAAACACTTTCACAATGCGATTTCAAATGAATATTCGTAATTTCAACCAACTTCAAATAATTTTAAACCAAGTCGCAAGATTTTTTTTTACTCCATTTTCACGAGACTTTTGACACCCAATATTCGTATTTCGTAAAATTTAACAAAGTTTTATCTCTCACCAAGTATCGTTACGGGCCTTAAAATTTGTCTACCAATTCTAAATAAATTCGAAACGCGATTCGTATTCCATTCTTGGAGTTTTAATTGTTTTGAAATAAAAATTTCAACTGAATTTTCCGATTCTACTAATCACAAAATAATGATAAACAAGGTTTCACTTGCAATAATTGAAGAAAACTCGTCCCTGTCAACAGCGTTGTAAACGATTCGTTCAAATCGGTCGAGTCTTATTTAGTACAATCTTGATGCAAATCTCGGTGTAATCTATCCGTCGATCGGTGCATATATTTGCGATAAAACCGATTGTCAATGCAAAATTCATACCTCGCTAATACAGACATCTTCAATAATTACTGGCGCGTAATTGTTTCGCTTCGACAGACAGGAAACTTTGTCAACAGGAAATTCTACCGCGGAACTTTTGTGCAAATCTCAGAACGCGGTTACGCCTATATTTTTGTAATTTCAACATTCTCCTCGGAGATGAAAAATCAATCTGCTCTATTTTCCAATTACGCCGGTATGAATTGGCGCCAAAGCAAATTTCGAGAGACGTTTATTATATTATATACTATTAGTCGCCTCATCCGCGAATGCTAAATTTGGTTCTGACGTGCAATATCATAAATCATTGTAACCAACATCAGTGTATATTAAATATTAACTAATATAAATTCCGATGCTCGAACCTTGAGTGAAGAAGAATAAGGAGTGAGAGAATATTTTGCTTTCTTAATGGCTCGGGTCAGACATGTAATAACATTCTAATACGCGATTAACATCGATATCTTTTAATGAACAGCGGGGATATTCGCATAATCAAGTGTTTCCGCCTTGGACGATGAGTGAATCTGATTCAGAGTTGATTCATTCGATCGGGTCAGGCGGACAATCATTTTCGATGACTCGAACTTCGAACAGGTCGAATTACGGTGCGTGTGTGAGTATTTCTTAATTTACATTCAAAAATGAGAGTGTGTGTTGTTCTTCGTTTGTTTCTTTCTTTCTTTCTTTTTTTTTTTTTTCTTCACCTCTTCATGCGACGTGATGATGTAACGATCGCGACCTAAAAATTAATAAGTTGCACCGAGAATAACTCTTTAACAGTGCGGTTTCCTGCTTCCTGATCCAGCCTGATAAGAGAAAGCAAGAAAAATACAAGTCAAGAGGTAAAAGTACCAACAAAGTTTCTACGTAACATATATTTGCCGTTCGCTTCGTGGAGAATGTTGGAAATAAAAAAAAGTCAAACCTCGAAATATGAAATCTTTGACAATTGCACATTTTTCACCATTCTCGAATCTTTCGCAAATTTTACTCGGTTGATTGATGAAAAAAACCGTTTGTCATATTCTTGTTTGCCGAGTTGTGCGAATTTAACGAAAAATTGTTATCTAAGATGAAATTAAACCCTGCGAGTTTGTTGTTCGATTTTTCGACGCAGTTTGTGAAAAAAAAGGACAGCGGTGAGATTGCAATCAAACTCACTGAGATTAATTAAAATATTCTCTTTCTTTCGTGTAATCTCTCCACTTTCTTTTAATTATTCTTAAAAAAAAAAACATTCAAAAAAATTGCATCAGCCTCCAGACAACAACCGCAGTACGCATAACATTTGAAACTAAAAGTTGTACGTGAGTTTTCAATTCAAAAGTTTCATGACATACTCGTCAAAATCACACTATATCCAAAAACGTGAATTTTCTGTCACTTTGAAATTTTCGTACCGCGGATCTCATTTATACTTCGGTGTGAGAATATTCGAATGTGTAGAAAATATTCGATTCGTTAGAAACAGAGAAGAAAGAAAAACGAAGAAAAAAAAAAAAAAAAAAAACAACTCGAGTATAATTTACGATAAGAAAGGCATCAATGGAATGAGAGAGTATAAAAAGAACAAGTAACGAGAAACAAATTAATTAAAATGAAATTGAACTGCGTACGGAAAAGGTCAAGAGGTTGACATTCTCTGATTACATAAAGTTGAATTCCAGATTAACATCAAGTCGCGTGTCTCGAGCTCGCTTTAACATCTACAACAATGATCTATGTACGTAACCTACGATAGGTTAGGAGGTAATTTTTATTTTTTTTTTTTCCGGCAACTTTTCCGGTGAGATCGCAGTACCTGAATACCTGTACGATCGAATGATCTATGATGCGAATTGCGTATGAATTCCGGTACGTATATACGCATATTTGTGTGTGAGAGGGACGCGTTATGCATGCGCGGACGATTCGCGTAAGCTGGTTGTAATAATTACACGATTGGCAAAGTTGGCGAGCATATAACGGCTCACCTTAGAGGTCTTATCGTCGTCGGGCGCTGTTCGTCGATAGTGTAATTGACGGTTGAACACGCGTTTCTTGATGGCATTGCGCAACGCCAAAGTAGGCATAAATCACCGCGTGTGAGTTGGATATTTTTACACTGTTAATGACTACCGTGAGTTGTTCAGAGGTAAATTGTGCAACGTTGGTAAATGAAAAACGCCGCTTCCATGCATCTTTTCACCGTGCGCAATAGTAGAAGACACTCCTTCTCGTCTTGTTTACGATTGTATCCACTGTTTTTACTTGTTTCTTGCTCGATTGTGTTAACGAGAAGGCCTTTGACTCGCAATTAACTCGATCGAGTCAACTCGGAAATTGGAATAACTGTTAGGAATTATCAACTCGAGTCAAACGTTCCGCGAATCAGAGAAGAGTCGTTAATTGGGAAGGTCAGGGAAGCCGGGTAGAAAATAAGATAAACCAAAAATCAGAATAAAATAATAAATACGTAAATATATCGAAAACTCAAAATCGCGATGAAACAAACTGGTGAATCTTCGCTAAGCCAGAAATAATGGAAATAAAATATAAAAGTATCGAAATTTAAAGTTATACAATTTAAAATACACGACTGGTGAAAATTTCGAAAGGCCATTGGCAGAATGAGGCAAACACAAACAAATAACCTTCGGATGGATCGTAAAGTAGAATTTTCGTCTATTCGAATTCATAAATGCGAAGGATCAAGTATCAGAACGGTTAGAACTCCGAGTAGTAATCTCATAGAAGGCTTGGAATACAGAATTGCAGCGTGTCGGAATCGTCGGAATGAAGAATCGCAATATATCGGAAGAGTCGATAACTCATATCGTATTAGAAGCCAAGAAATATAAGTTTACGATATCAAAAGTCGTATTCAATCTTTTAATGAGACAAAGATATTGCAGATAAAAGGATACGCCCGATGCAACTAAGAATTTCTTTGATTCTGTATAAAAAACATTTTGCAAGTCAAAATAGATTAGTCGGTTACTTTCGGAATACCGATCTTTTAGAATTGTACGATTCTGAATAACGACCCTTCTACATTCCGGATATCTGTTTTCCGCCGTTTCTGGATGATCAAGTTCCAACTTTTATTTTTATAATATTTGGACATTTGAGAATACGAAGCTTTCTACAAATTCGTTCTCTGGAACATTGACTCTATACATTATTAAATTCCGCATCACTGAATTCTTGGATTAACGTTTTCTGACGTAAGTGAGTTCGGATGATAATGAAAACTCTACTAAATACATTTGAGGTAAATTGCAGCTTTTTATTCGGCACCATTAGGGACTTAAAATTTGTGATAGTATCTGTTCTCTCATATTTGTTATTCGAGATTGTTAAATTCGGAATTCTGGCCATTCTGATTTTCGATTTTTCAGATTTCCTACCCCCACCCGAGGTCAGGCGGTCAAAAATTGATAACTTTTACTCCTTTCATCATCAAACATTAGTCAAACATTGAATATCGACAGAATCATTAATTTGAAATTTCTTCAAAGTGCTTAAAGATGATCTATCAGATTCATTCCTTTTCACTCCGCGATGAATCATCCCAACGAAAAGACTGTTTCCTACAAATTAACTAAAACAAATGTTTCTTTTTTTCTTTCACTTATCACCTTGTTATCATCAAACATTGCACCGAACATTGATCCGGTGCTTTGGTAACAACCGGTCAACGCTACGAAGTTACTGCTTCTCGGATAAGCTCGTTACTGGAATCACGTACGAATTGCTAACCGATGATGGAATATCGCATATTGCGATTTCTTTCCCAACAACTTACGAAGACTTGGTCAGGCGTTTGTCCGTATCAAGTAAACATGTCTCTGCTTTGCGAGGCAGTCTCGTATACGGATGGTAGGCTTAAATGAAAACCAGGTTGCTTCAATTGTTGATTGCGTTACGAACCTCAATTTGTACGGGTCCACTGTACCGTAATAGCCAATTGACTGCACGCGTTACGCAAAGCTCTGCTTGTTCCGTACCTCGGCTTTGTCAGAGCCCAATTTCTGCCGTCACACATGTGGATGTACTCAAGTACCTACTAAGTTGCATTCCCACCAGATCCATGTGACACGTGGGCGCGATGAGGCTGAATTCATCCGTAGAAATTTTGCGATAATTGGCCGTCCGGATACAGCAAAAATTAAAGACACTTCGAACCGTTCGATAACAGGATACGAAAACAGGTTAAATTTATTTTTTGGAGAAAAAAAACTTGCCACTAATGTTAAGGTCGTGTAATATTTCTACCTTTACCGACCGAACAAACTCACCGTTTGTCTTCCTATGTGTATAATTAAATAAAGCATCGATGCGACGTCGAAATTTTAACCCTTTCCGATCGTTTATTTATTTAATATAGGGAAAAAAGGGTGAGTTTACTCGGTCGGTAAGGATAGGAGTACTGCATGACGTTGCAGAATTTCTACAGTAATGTGTGTTGTATTGTTCATACATACTTTGGCACAGAGAATATGATACAGTCACTGAGAGAAATTTTTAGTTCCGGTTACCGCTCAAGCCTTAACTATTTTCATTTTTTACCACAATCGACAAAATATAGCTCTAGGTACAAAATGAAAAATATTTTTCTAGCTGTTAATGGAAAGTCTAGTATCCGTTACTATTCTTTCTCATTACGATCACTGTTGCTAGATTTTCTTGCAACTGTTGCGAAAATTTAATGCTTGTGCAACAATAAATTGATGTTAAAGCCTTATTTAACTAAAAAAGTAGAGTAAACCGAATAAATTGATTTGGTGTTGCAATTACCAAAAAAGGATCGACAATAGCGCAAAATGGTGTAATACTATTTTGAAAATTAAAAATTAGGCTAAGTCGATATTAAAAATCTTTTATAAAGTCTGAATAGTAGAGTGAAATTTTAATTCATTTATAAGTATATCAAACATGAGCCGTCATTAGGTTTAAAATTCATTCATTCATTCCATGTGTATATTGTTTAAAATAATGTATATTGTTAAAATTGGTGGATATTGTTGAAATTATAAATAATTGTCAATAACTGTCTTTCGTCGAGGCACTATATTTTTTGATTTCACTTTTAATGTTCTGAATTTTATATCGTCTCTCTTTAAAATTTGGCTTGGCTTTTCGAGTGTTTAATTATTAATTTGAAAGCTTTGTCCTCGTAGTTTAGATTTACTCTTTTATTCAGTCAAAAATTATAAATATAAAGACACTGTTTCCTCGTGGTGATAGAGAAATGTAGAAAAATCGGAATTTTTTATAGAATTTTAAAATATCGAAAATAGAAGTCAAAAAAGAAGTCAAAATTCCGAATGAATAAAAATAAGAACTGACGCTGATTCTAAATTCTGACGATTCTGTTGTCTTATCATGCTATACTTTTATTCATTTCATATTTTGACTGTTCTGCATTTTGAAATTTTTTTACGATTTGCAATTTTGCGAAACAGATTTTTGCGTCTTGGTAAATTCGATACAGTGACTCTTGTACCCTTTTTTTCTTTTCCACTTTTCTCTTACTTTACACCGTAGAAATTCTATGCAACCCGGTTGAAAATTGTGAAGAAAATATTTCACATCGTAGAATACATTTTTAGACCACAAATCCTTGTCGCGGTGTTATCAGAAAATTGAGTATGAATCCCATAGAGGCCATAGACAAGTTCATAGAGATAGGATAAATTCCAACTCGAATTCCCGTGGCTGTACTCACGCGATTTGAAGTTTTCCTCAGTTTCGTCATGCTCTTATTTTAGAAACAGAAAAAATATTTGAAACGAGATAAAAAACCGTCTGACACGTAAATCGCGTCTGATTAAAAATTCTTGTCTACGCTTGTCGACAAAATGTTGTATTATTTATCACCCAGTGCGGATCAGAAATATCGTAAATAAAAATGACCACGATTCCAAACATGAAAATACCGAAAATCCGTAACAAACAAGGATCAAAGTGGTGACATTTCACTAAGCCAAAAATTCACAGTACTGAAAATCTTTGATCACTCAAAATTTCGATGTTTCAACTTTTGAAATTTTCTCATTTGCGCACTTTCGAAACTTTGACTTGTCAGAGTTACACCCTTCCGGCATTTTGCACTTCAGAAACTTTGAGCGTCGGATTTAGGACCATTTCCAGACTTTGATGTTTCGTCAAAGTTTGATTTCTTCACTCTATCTTTCGCTACTAAAATATTCGGAACTTGGCAATTTCAGAACCTTTCAAATTTGGAATCTCAGCCCAACCTCGCTTACGAAGATTAAAATTTTATTTCAATATTAATGTTTTCATAGTGATTTCAAACGATGTCGACACCCTGTTTCCTCGAGCGAAACATCCCTCGGATATTACAATCTTGTCATTCTCTATTCTTCAACTATTCGACTAGAGAGTCGTTCAACAACGCCTCGTATTTTTATACCGGTACGATAATTGAGGGTATATCACGAGTCCGTGAAGATGACGTTTGCACGACGCGGCAAGAAACTGATTATGAATGAAAACCGCGCCTCTTGATCTCGTAATTACTATGACCAACGTCATGTTACCCAGGTCACGATTTGCCAAAGCCCGTTTTTATCTCAGTTCATTCTGTACGATGTACGTACACACATGTATATCTATACACATATCTCTACGTCTCTACGCGTATAACGTATACCGGGACGATATCTTGAGACTTGAAAATGAACCGCGCATGCGCCAAATAATTCGATCTCATTGGCTGGCGAAATCTTCCCGCAGCGATATTCTTGTCCGCGATGCAGGCCGGCCAACCTACGCAAAATGTATGCGTTTGAATTTTCAAAGAGCAGAAGCGTTGAATTCCGACCGTTCTTTGAAGAATCAACTTTACGACCCGATAACAAATGCTCCCGAAACCTTTCCGAGTCACTGCCTCGATTATTTGAGATTCTAACCTCGAAAAATCGTATCAACCACATCGCCGGCAGAAACAGTTTGACGGCTGAAAACTCGGGTTGGCCAGCCTGCGAGAACAGCCGATAAAACTCGCGCGTGCGCGGTTCATTTTCAAGTTTCAAGAGGTTGTCCCGGTATATCCGAGGGAACGTTGGCATGAATTTGCTGACGGTTTGGCGATAGCCCGAGTGTGCTGCGGCATTGCCGCGTAGTGGCGATGACGTCAAAACCGAGGACAATTTTACCGTCGAATCGTATTATACGTAACGTATAATACGTGTTTTCTATTTTTTTTTTCCCTCCTTTCCCTTTACCCGACGTCTTGTAATCTACGTTCACTGACAGGATTTTTATCTAAAAAATTCATGATCGATGGATACGTTAGCTCAATTGATATTAAAAATTTGTTTCCGCTTTAATTCGTAATCTATCTTTATAAATCGTTGGGCAGTTAAACTGATGGCGCTTATCGTTCTTCACGTCAAAACGCGGTTTAAACGACACATGTTTTATCACAATTTGTCGCATATGTAATGTAAAAGACATTCTACGTGCAAAGTTTATAAGCAGCAATGCGTTTATCATTAATCATCTGAAGAGAGAAAAAGAAATTTCTCAGTTCATTTACATCATGTTTCCGGAATCCGAAACAAATTTTTTCGTAACGGTTTTTTTCTTCGTCTTTCCACCTTTCAATATTACTAATTCGTCACAATTTCTTTCAGGATTTAACGAAGGGTCACGTAACTGTAAATTTTTTCGACGATTCCCAGAATTCCGTGCTCATGATAATTTCAAGCCATTTTTACAGATGCTACGATCAGTAGATAGCAACAAAAGGAACGGTAAATAGTAACAAGAGATCCAACGCTTTATACTCCAGTTTATGTCAAAATCTGTCTGCTTTAGGTAAATTTTTTGTATTTCTGTGGAATCGCGCGATTCTACTAAATACCAATTGGCTAAAATATTGATCGATGCAAAGGGTGCAAAATTCAAAATTGACTATGAGCATACGTGAATGCAATATGTGCTCAAATTATAGACTATGGGATGATAGCCTGCGGTTGGTTGGGACTTTGGTGGGTGACTATCGATCATCGAAGTCAGTCGCGGAACGTTGTAATTAATTACCAGCGCGCTCCAAATATCATCGGTAATTAATTTCACCGGTATAATCAGCTAGACATGTGTTCATCGCTTTTGCCATACACGTACAATACGCTCAATTTCATTCGAAGATACAAAGAAAATCAGGCTCGCTGCAAATAATGAGAAGAAAAATCTTAGTCTCAGGCGTATAAAGTTTCGTTAAAATTGATAAAAAATAAGATTTTTCGTCCAATCTCGAGCGATGTTTACCGTTTGTTATTTTCCCCTTCGTCATTCACTTTCGCCTCCACCTATGATGTTGATTTCAAGAGAGCGGTAGGCTGATTATTTATAAAATCACTGCGCGACACGAAAGCTTCGGACTTCCAGAATAAAGCGGAAAATGATAAATAAGTCCGAAATAACTCGAAGGAGACGTCTATACTCGGGGAAAAACAGGTGCTCGTGACATCAACCACATCGCTCTGACATTTTCTCGAACTCTCGTTCGTCGTTGTGACTGGAAGGTTTTGAAATTTTGTTGTTCGGCTAATTTGCAACTGTATTTAAATAACCGCACGAGTTGAAATTTTGATAGGACGTTGAAATTTCACGTGGGACTTGATTTTTAATACCGCAAACAAGTTTACAACTCGATAGATGATAACTAAATCTATTTGTGTCTTTTAGAGTAAATTAAAATTATTTCAAATGATCACGAGTTTCATTTTTAAAATTGAATTAAAATACCACAGCACGGAGAATATCATTCAAAGAATTGAGTAATGAATTTTCAAAAATTTTTGCAAATTTTTATACCAACGTTAAGTAAATTTATCGAACCTGCAATAATTGTCTAAAAATTGAATTAACAGAGTCGAATTAACGGTGTACGATGAAAGAAATTCGGGTTTCGATTCGAGTTTCAGTTTTTCCTCGCATTAAATAGCGCCACATTTTTTCTTTAATTTTTATTTAAACGAACTTCGGTCCAGTACCTCAACTTATCTCTACACCGAGGCGAGAATAGATCCCCGCAGCTTCCTCTGTTCGGTTTCCGACGTTCTCCGCACAGTTCTGCAGAACTAAACTCGTGCTTATCATTCGTAGCTGTTGCACGCTGACCATTCTCACTACTATTCAATAACGGAAACGAAAGCATGTCGGTTTCCTCGTTTACACGAGATGTTCCGAATAACACGAATAGTTTCGTTACATTTG
The DNA here is from genome assembly GCF_021901455.1 of Neodiprion lecontei. Lineage (NCBI taxonomy): Eukaryota > Metazoa > Arthropoda > Insecta > Hymenoptera > Diprionidae > Neodiprion > Neodiprion lecontei. The sequence goes on from NC_060262.1 coordinate 3,681,946, forward strand.
CGTCGTACGATATAAAGATAATACGAAGTAAAATTGCCGCGAATTCACAAAATTCCGCCAATATCGCGTTGTCGCGATTGCGGGAACGAAAATAAAAAAAAAAAACCGATAAAACTCATGCAAATAAACGAACAAAAACGCTTTGAATTTTTTAAGAGAAGCGATCAATTCGGTAGCAATTTTTTCCTCGAGTCTGTAAGGCTCATATTCGACTGCAAGTCGTCAAAATTGCTTGCGACTAAAAATATACACCAAATGAGGATTCGGAAGGAATAAACTACAAAATGCAACGCAATTTTTCGAATAATGGAAGATTGAAAAATACAAATATGAAAAGATTCCGACTATTTTTCATAATTGTCACGCGGATGCTGCAATATTGCTAGACGAGTGCAATTTCGTTATTATCGTAGCATAAGACGATTGCTTGGAATGCGGTGTACGTAAGAAAATTGCATACGATAGAAGGTGAATTATATTGAAACTTACAGAATTGATTTTCACGCAGCCACATGCATCACGCAACGATTATGACCAATCGTCACCCCGTAATGACGAGGCTTCATCGGTGCGGAATTAATTGAGAAAATTAGATACCTCGACATCATTACGTTTAGTCGTATTCCCGGATTATGCACAGCCGCAAAGTCGTAAGGTCGTAGTTTCTTACGAATGCGCTCGTGATTGCGAAACGCAATCCCGGTTATTCATCATCGGCGGACGATGTGAGCAGAAATTAAATGCTCGTTGCAATCAGTAAAACAATGTACGGATAAATAAATACAGAAACTGCTAAAAAACGATCGCTTGGAAAATTAAGGTTGCGCAATTCTTATGAGATAATTATGTGCAGAAAACAAAGATTACTTCCTCATGTAGTAATGAACAAATATCATCACTCGCTTTTTCTAACGATACCTGTGATGAAAGAAATCGGTTCAGAAATTAGGAGAACGAACTCCATCGATTTCACCAACAACATTATTCAGGTAATCAGCCCAAATTTAAATTTAAGAAGTCCACAAAACTTTCCAATACTCATAGAGCAGCACGCACCATGCGATTCAAGGTCTCGATCAACTTATCTAAAAGAGAAGTTGAAACGTTATTTTAAATTCCAAGTCGATGCACGAGAGATTGGAAATGCATAATCGAAGGTCAGAGGCACGCATCGCGTTTGCAAGGTTGCAGTCACCTGCAATCGGCAGTAAACTTCACTTTTCATGACAAATGACTCGCGCGTAAACCATTTTGTTGTTTTTCAAAAAAGCACGCGCGCTCCGCTCGCTGGTTGACGTAATGCACCATATAATCTGACCGCCGGATCGAGAGCATTTCCAAACTGCCGCAGGTCAGGGAATAATATGCGGCTAACCTCCAGGCAGCTCAATACCGTCAGATCGTTCACCGCTCACTTGAAATGTCAGTGCAAATTAACGAAGATCGTACCTCGAATAACCCTCGTCATCGTGTGACGGACCAAGGGATGGGAATCCTGAAACAATACCTGGCGGCATTTGTTGGTGAGATAAATTGCACGGATCGACGATTTCCGATAGCTAGAAATACGCTCTACAATCGTTTCCTCACGTCGCGATCAAGGCTTCGGATACGCTATTTTTAATAGTCAAAATTGAGGTTCAACGAACTCTGAATGGTTTTAATTAGTTTGAACAAATTTGCGTTGACATCAGTCTCAAACACTTTCGGTCGTCCGATCGTTCGAACCTTTTATCATCCGGAAGTCAGGCCATTCAAGAGTTTTGACTACACTCCAAGATTCAACCATTCAAAGTATTGACCATTTGGAGATTTGATTGTTGGAAGCCTTGATCGTTCAGAGATTTACCAATTCAGAGTCTCAACCATACAAAGATTCGACCCAGATCCAGAGTTTTGATCATCTGGAGTTTTATTTAACATTCCAGATCACCAACGCTCCGGACTGACACGACTTGACTTACGTGTTAATCAGAATTGGTATTCGATTTTTCCCATCCTTCAGCTTCTTTGGGAGGCTTTTCGCTGGGTGTCAGTCTGGGCTGGAACTCTAGCAGCAGCGAGTCGATGAAGAACTACGTGAACGCTGACTCGTTGGCGCTGGGTTTGGTGGGCGGAATATTCAACCTGGGAGCTTGCGTGGGTCTGATGCTACTGCCGTTTGTCCTGAGGGCGTTCAGTCGCATTGGAGCTATGATGATGACGGTACCGATTCTCTTCTTGGGTTGGAGCTGCATCGTTTTCGCCGGGCAGACGGTAATCGGGTAATCGTCATTACGACCGGACCGAGACGAGCCACGAATCGCACTCCACACGCCTAATCCTTTATGCATTCTTGAACTCCAGGTACCCCTGATGCTCTTCGGAAGGATACTGTGCGGCTTCAGCGGCACCTTCTGCGTCCTGGTCCCAATCTACGTGACGGAAATCGCGGACCGCAGGATACGCGGTTGTCTCCTGGCGCTCTTCCAGGTTCTGATAAACCTGGGAATCATGTTCGCCTATCTGGTAGCCGAGCTGACTGAATTGGAAAAGACGATTTGGTTGTACAGTCTGATATGCACGGTCACAACGGCGCCTGTGGCCTTCGCAATTCTGTTGCCCGAAAGTCCGACGTACCATCTTCTCACCGGAAACGAGAACAGGGCAAAAATTTCCCTCCAGTTATTCCGGGGCAAAGATCACCCCGAGCTTAATTCGGAAATGGAAGAGCTGAAGCAGCTCGTCGCCATCAAGGAATCGAAGCAAGTGAGTCGCAGATTGAGACCGGCCGGTTCTATTCGGAAAAGCTTTTACAAAATCATTCTCGGATCGATCAGGTCAGCCTGAATACCCTCAGGGAGAAGCAGGTTCGCCGCAGTCTTTTGGGGGCCTTTGGACTTATGATGATGCATCAGTTCAGCGGTATAGGTCCGTTCATCTTCTACACCCTAGCGCTGTTCAAGGTCAGTGGATCGGCGGACATCACTTCGAGTCAGCAGACCCTCGTTGTTGGAGCGGCACAACTGGTGTCCAGCATCCTGGCAGCCGTGCTGATCGACATATTAGGAAGAAAGGTACTGCTGGTCGCGTCCTCATCTCTCATGGGAATCTTCATGTTTTTGCTCGGTGAGTCAGACTTGCCTCGGGCCAGATTCTCGGTTGGAAGTCGTTCACTGGTCGAAAGCACGTTGTTTTTGCTTCGTGAAAATCGCGCCCTATATATTTTGGTTCCGAATTTATTTATCGAATAACGCCCAGAGACACAAGTTACGCAAAAAGAGAAATGAAGTCGCGATACGTCCTCTGTTTTCCCAAAAACAAACACGACGTGCCAGAAATGCGTTGGTTGTCCGTCTGAGTCACCCTTGTAGTATTGGATTTAACCTTGGGTGAAATTTTTATGAACGTCATTTGCCACAATGTAACAGCCTCGCAGAGTTCAACTTTTGATCGTTCAATTCGACACGTGTCGATACCCTGTCGCTCAAGAGTTATAGAAACGTCACTTTCTCCTCAAATCCTTGTGACGCATTCGACTATGCCGTCAAAGCGACAGACATCTAGTGGTTCGTCTTCCGATAAAATTTACCGCGAGTATATTCTAACTTTCCGTCATGAGGCATTCGTACGTCATACTCCTAAATTAAAATGCTCGATTGAATGACTTCACGAACTTACGACTATTTGAGTAACTTTGAAGGATTACCTTCCATGAACTTAAGCGACTTGAAGTAACTTCGAGTGAATTCAGACGATTCGGTGTACTGTCAAGTAGGGTACTCAATTGGCTTCGATTGAGTCTAAAGAACTCAAGACTTCGGGTCCATAGATTTCTTATCAAGTATGAATCCGACTCGAAGATTGGTGAACCGTTGTTATCTTTGACAACGACGTCGAAGCACACCGCCAAAGCGTCACGAAGCTTCCGAAAAGTGACTTTTCTGTTTCTGGTTATCCAACAGGATGGTTTTTCAACGTACAACAAGAGGATCCGGAATTCGCGGACGCAATATCGTGGATGCCTCTGACTTGGATCGCGTTATTCTTCGCGGCGTTCAGCCTAGGCGTGGGTCCGATCGCTTGGGTTCTTTTGGGTGAAATATTTCCGGTTCACGTGAAGCTCGAAGCCGCGATAACGATGGCGGTACTGAACTGGCTGGCATCCCTTTCACTGACGTTATTGTTCGGCGAGATGCTCGACGGCATGGGCGAGGCAAAGACGATGTGGTTTTTCGGTGTTATGTCTTGGGCCGGGGCCATTTTCACTCTGGTTTTTATCAAGGAGACAAAGCTCAGAAGTCTGATCGACCTTCAAGACGGAGCAGTGGGCATTCCCGAAGATTCCTCTGAGTTATGACCGAGTCGTACGTCGCGCATACAAAGAAACACTCTACGTTTTTCGCCACAGTATGTATGTATATGGGTACATTAAACGAAAGTAAACGATACAACGTCACGTAAGATGGAGAAGTGGAATAAACTCCGCGTCTGCACATTAATAGAACCATAAAATACGCTAGACTAAGCTTATTATACACCCGACCGCCAATAAATGTGTTGTGATAGGTACAAAAGAAAAAAAAAAAATAGATGAAAAATAGAAGATAGAGAGAGAGAGAGAGAAAGAAAAAAAAATGGATAAATAAAGCACGTCATGACAGTCGTAGTTTCTGCTCAACTTGTTTTATTGCTCGGAGCGTTTTTCTTACCGGAAACTACTTGGATCCATACCAATTTTATTATTCTCATATTTCATTCCTTATCCTCACTTTACTCACCGAGTCTTCAATTTTATATCATTGATTCAGCCGTTCGCTGTTTTTGGAAGTGTTTTACGGTACTTTGAGTATCTTATTCACTCATCGTTTATTTTTACGGTGAATATACGAGAACTATGAACAGTGAAGTCGTCCTCACGAAATCGCTGTTAGGCTTGAAGAAGGTGCGTCGGTAGTTCGATTTTGTTGAATCAAATGCCTCAATGAAAGGTGTATGGTGAACAGTATCGAAATACATCGCAAACCTTCGGTAGTGAATATATTATAACCGTCGACAATATTAATACTCGATACTGGCTCGTCCCTTTCAGGAAAAATTTGTAAAATAAGAAGTGCAATGTTTTCTAAGATTGTTAATATCTGCCTGACAGAAATCAGACCACATCTTGTCTTCCGATGATCCAACTGTCAATTTATTTATCCGTTTACTTACTCACTGATTCATTTTCGTCTAGAGGCGACGATTTCGTGACCTCAGTAGCACGTTTCGAAGTCTGAGACTAGACTGGATCAGGAGCGTGATATAAATCTGAGTGGGTCGATAATTTTCGTCGAGTTTCTCTGATCTTGCACCCATGCAATATCAAAGCGAATAATTTTGAGTTTAGCGAAGTTCGACTCGACGGTGCGGTGAGAAATCGCGTCGTTAGAGGGTGATAATGAATCGAGGAGCGCTTATCGCGGTGTATCAGGACTTAAGCCCAGTTTGTAATCCGTTAAGCACCCTTGAAGATTTTCTTGAAAATCGAAGTGGGTTTGTGTACCTGAAGCATCGCGTGAAAGCGTCAAGTGAAAGGCGAAAACTTTCAGGCGAACAGGCATAGAGAACCCAAAGAAATTCGAATCACACTGAACAGGAACTTCCTGGCCTATATCCAAGAGATAAGAATTGCCCACCGCTCTATCATACATGTTATATATTGCCAGCAGCTGATGCTCGCCAATTCACACCGCTTGGCTAAATATAACGAGACTATCCGTGGGATCTGTGTCATCATCCCTGCAACTCGACTCGATTTTCATCTGCCCACCTGGTTGTTGCACGACGTTTAAGCGTGTTAATTGAACCTACGAGTCTCGCGGAATTTCGCAAAAAATCATCGCAAACAATTATCATAACCGATGGGTCGAGCCACGCCTGTTTCGACCACATTTTCATAGACTTGTGCCGATTGGAAGCCCCAAAGACTGACAGTAGCGCCGCGATACCTGGAGTTAAGCTAACGAGTCACGTGGGTTTGTCACATGGTTCTGTCACTTTGACTCGATGACGTACACAGTGAGCCACGTGATTCGTTAGCTCGATTTAAGCTGTCGAACCTCTGGCGTCGATTTCGTCTGCTTGAAATCGACTCAGTCGAAGAACGCTAGTCTGCGATCCAGTTGATATTGGCAAATGTCCTCACGACGTCAGAGTCTCGTTTTCGACGCCATTTTATCACCACATAACCTAACTTTTCGACTTTAATGGAGAAATATCGTTATTTTTGGGCTTTTGAATTACTCGAGTCGCATAAATTCGTTAAACATAATCGGTAATACACCTCTTCCACTATCGATACGCGAAAAAATACGATCAATGATCAACTGTCAGCCTGGTTGCATTGGTTTGATTTTTTCCCACCAGACGTAACAATCGAAAGTGACAATCTCGGTAGAGATCCGTGGCATTAAAATCGCGCGCTTCTTCTTCTTCTTCTTCTTCTTTCCGACTTTTCGCCGCATTCTCGTCTCGCTGAGAGCTTTAAGCTCGAACAGCTTTTGCCGACGACGTTAGCATTTGTGGGGTACTTCGGCGAGCTGATCACGTTATCCCTTATCGTTCGAAAACCGTGCGACGCGACGGTCGGTCGGTCGGTCGGTCGGTTGGTTGGTTGAAAACGGGAACGAGGCGAGTATTCCGCACAGGAATATTGGGGAGAAGTGAATTTCGCCTGGGGAGAGAAAGTATACGGTGAAAGAGAAGAACGTGTAACCGGGTTATTTTTTTCTATTACCATCCCTCGTCTGTTTTATTATTCAGCATATAAATCGGAATATTCGACGAAACAGAGGTGCAAACTTTTCTTTTTATTCTTATCCTCCCTTTTTTCTTTTTTTTTTCTTTCTTTCATTCTTTTTGTGTGAAACATCGCCAGAAAACACTTCAGAGAATAAAATACATTCACAATCGGTCGGTATATAATATAAATGCGCGAATCTCATGGTCGATTCAAATTCGCGTTATCGGTTTCTTTTTCCCCGTTTTATCAAATTACTTAGTAGTGCGGTATTACATCGGATAATGATCATCGTCGTCAAGACGTAAGGAAGTAAATTCACATAGAAATTCATCCGAATAAAACGAAACGTAGTTTCTCGTCATGCAATTATCTCTGTAGAAGCTAGACAAGATAATCCTCATTTTTCTAATTAGACATTTCTAAATCCACAAATATTGAGAAAAAAGAACTGTTCATCCGAAATGTTTCTTCGATCTTCGGTATCAAAAAAATATATCGTTCGCTGCGAATAACTTTAATTCTTCATTCTAGCCATCGCAAGATTTGATGTGGTGAAGAAAAATTCAGCTTGAGCTGGAAAACATTTTCTTCGTCAAGCGCAAAAAATTTCCGCACAGAATTCCCGGACAAATAATCTCTACACGTTTCGTTATGATGGGGAATTTGAAACGGAAGAGGGGAAACAATTTTAGATCACGAGGCAAACGTGCCTCACCTTTTTTCTCCCTTTCTGCAGCTTCATATTCACTGTTATCCACGTTATTGGTCGTTGCGTTTCCTTGTTTCGCATCGCTCGATAGATTTACTTTTTTCTGGCGAAACACCGTCGATGGAAAACAGAGAGCCGATATTCGAAGCACGAGGTCGAATAAATTCCGACACACTTCTCTCCAAGAACAACCCTTGCATACTCGGTTAAAGAAAAATGTCCCAGCGGGTTCGCTAAAATTTTTGGGTCTAATTGACCATTTTTTAAATGTATTACCAAGTGAAAATAAAAACTAAAAATTACAAAAATTTATCATAACATTTTTCATATTCACCAATAGAAATGTAACCAATAATATAAATATTAAATGAACACTGAGAGAAATTTTCATTGAACTAAAAAAGTAGAGTAATCCTCAGAGACTGATTTTGCGTTGCGATTACCAAAAAAGGATCGACGATATCGCAAAATGGTTAGGCGTAGCTCGTTTTCCGTAACACCAACGATATTCAAAAAGTTTTTTTTTAAACGATACCTGTTTTACTGAATTTTTCTAGCTGCTATAACAAATGAAATTTTTCTCAGTCTACCCGGCGGGGCGTTGTGTTTAATCAAATTTTTCTTACAGTGTAAATATTCGATCAAACCCCATATCCTTTGACTTTTATTCTCGTTTTAACTGCATCGTTTCAATTTGCCTTCGTAAGTACCGACGATCCGATCGTGAAAGGTTAAAATCGACAATATTGCGTCAGTTGAAACATGAAAAAAAAAAGTTAAGAAAAAAAGTCAACGTCTTGAGAAATTCGAAATCGTCGATCGAATATTCTGTACACACTTGAATAGCAACACACGACGGGATCGCGAAGGATCAAAGAGATATTGAGGGTGGAATACAAGATCCCAGTTGCCGACTTGACCGTCTGACCTTTCCGCATATCCGCTTTAAAATGCACCCTTATAAATGGAAGGTTAACCATCCCGCGGGGCGGGGCGGGGGGCAGTTAACCGACTAAAGAGTACCAGGCTACTCGACGTAGTCGTCGCCGGTGTCTGGAAAGACAGGAATTATTTGAACAATAATTCCCTCCAGCGATTACAGGCTTGCAAGCTAAATTCTGACGCCGAGTTTCAAACCTCGCACGATTTGTTTCACGAACTTTGTTCAACGCGCGTTGTAACTTTGATACTCATTGTTATTTTTCTCGCGTACTTTTGCTGTTACAATCGAGTTTAAACAGCTCGAGGATTAACGATTATTATCGTTTTTGTCGACTTTGTTGATAATTATTTATTTGTTTTTATCTTTTTCTTCAGTTTATTACGCTTGTTCAGAATTATTCCGCCCCGAAATTTTTGAGCCGACAAATCTGTACCTGGAATATCAGTTTTCGTTGGCCCCGGGTTTAGGGGTTGAAAATTGTTCATCAAAGCCAGGAAAATCCGATCAGGACACTTCAAATCCGAACCGCCCGCAAGGTTTGCTAATTCGGCTGAATCGACCCTCAGGCTATACCGGGAACAAACACCATTTACAGGATAATTGTTCCAGGGAATTTTTAACCGTAATGATTCACGTTACACTTTTTTGTTTTCGGTAATGCGGGATCATCGGGAAGAGTCGAAATGTTAATACTTCGTCGAGTCGAAGTCCTGATATATTTCAATCGTTGTCAGCTGGATGCAACGTTTTCAAAGTTGCTGTTCAATTTGGCGACAACTTTTTTAAATTCACACTCACAGCGTACTAACCGGAATTGCTTATTTTCGAATTAAATATCGAGACTGAGGAGAATCCTTTGATCCTCGACGAATGTTTGACTTCGCATGTTCATTTTTCCGGCCTCTGTCGATCAATTTTCGTCCTGATCCTGAGTGTATCATTTTAATTTTTTTTTTTAATAGCTTTGTCATTAACCGCGGCGCAAGTGAGATTTGCACTATCAAACCTCACCGACAGACTAATTTATTGCACCTTCGTTAATTGGTTCACCGATTTACCTCAAAGTATAATTTCTCAGGTCTGCGGGCAGCGTTTGAACTCGATTGTAGATTGCGTTGAAGAATATTGGAGACAGATTTTGATGAGGTGAGTACATTTGTTCAACCGATGAACGGAAAGTCCTTAATCATTTGCAAAACAGAACCTTGACTAGGCGTTGATAATGATTTTCAACAAACTGTGCCTGCAGCAATGAGTTTAAAAAATCACTCATATAGGATGAATTATATTTACTATTATCAGGAATTGCTTTATAATGTGGTGAAAACTAATTGCAAATTTGGTGAAAAATTAAAAATATCTTTTGGTATAAAATATACGTTTGCTACCGCTCGTGAACATTCAATTTTTCACAGGTACCGGATAACATTCGGGCAGTGATTCTTCCCGGTCGACGTCAATGCCAGGCTACAACGTTTCGGCGATATTTCACCAACAATTTTATGGTCACGTTTTCCTCTGACGCGCCCCAAAATATATATACACATGTAAGTATAAAAAATGTGTGGATATTCCCATGAATCGTGATTTCGCATTGTTCCTCGTCACCCAAAATCGCACCTGTTTTTTACGCTGACTAAAGTTCACAGTTTTACCGACAAAAAAGGGGGAAAAAAAAAAAAATGACTTTTAAAAAAGTCGATTATTCGTATGCGGATGGGGAAAAATTGTCGCATAAATTCTGATATAAAGTTCTTCGATGACAATTAAAAATTTCGAATACACGGCTCCTTAACTCGAGCTTTGAAAAAAGAATGGCGAACGAGAAGAGGCAGCGCTAAGAAACAAAAAAAAAAAATAAAGAATAAAAAAAAGAAAAAGGAATGAAAAATAGCGAAAAAAGTTGGCCTCAACTTTCATCAAGAGAGTTCCAATTACATTACGAAGCAATCACGAGTTAGTTAAGAAAGTTATTCCCAGTCATTTCATGGCCTAAGTCAGTCTGATGACGTTGTAAGTGTTATATATAAAATCACCTCAGAGATATTTTACTGGAGAAAGAAAAATTCAGAAAATACGAAGTCTTATAAAAGCTGGGAAAATTCTATGGCTCACCTTTTTCAAGTTAAACTTCTCTATAACTGGAACTTGAAACGGACACTCCCGACTACCTGTAAGAAAAAAGTGAAAATAAACACTGGGCTTGACGTTGAGTTATTGCTATTCGTAAAAAAAATTGTCCACGGTCACACAAATGTTCGTACGATCTGTATAAATATTCATACAATCTAACTGTGTTCGGTGTTCCATACTTATAGATTTTCTTCCGCAAGTTTTTTTTTTTTTTTTTTTTTTTTTACATCACTGGTTTTTTTACATCATTGGTTCAATTTCACGACCATCAATCGGACATTCTCTCCTGAACCATATTTCTTCGAGACACTCGGTGCCTCAAAGGTGAAATAAAAAAAATGAAAAGGAATGAAAAGGAACAAAAAATAAATAAATAAATAAATAAAAAAAAAAAATAACGAAAACCGATCACTACAAACTGCCGAAGCTCAGAGGTAGTCATAACAAGATTTATTATCGAGTATAATTTTACGACTCGCCTGCAGACTTCCTGCAACACTTGACTTTGACCCGTCTACATTCCATTCTCTCGATAAATATTTCTCCCGCAAAGCATTGTGTAAACTAACGTGACTCATTTCTGTATACAATTTTTTTTCAACCCCCGGTAAGTTTTGCAGTTAAATTGCGTATTTAAAAAAATGTTAAAATTTTTACCGAATCGAATTTGTTTCTCGGAAGTTTTTTGGTTCATCCCACGACAAGTGAGACGGTAATTTTGTTGTTTTGAAAAAATTTTACACAAAAAAAGAGGAAAAAAAAAAACAAGCCGGAAAAACAGTTTTTTCGCGACACTTTTCGTCACCGGAACTACAGGAACGATTTCAAAAAATGGTCGTGAGGAAAATCTGAAACTCGTAGGACTTGGCAGCTAAATGAAAACGTATTAAAATAAAAAAATTTTGAATAGCAAAAAATTTGCAAAGTCTTTCTTTTTAACTAAGTATATAAACTGGAAAAAACATGTCATTCGTTTGTCGATAAAATATTGAAAATACATTTATTTCCGGCAGAAATTTGAGTTCAAATTAAACGGGACATGGCAATTGTTCGTGCCCATCGTTTGATTGTAAAATCCTCCGAGTTTCAAATTTTTTCGTCCAACCCTGTCGGAGATCATCGCTAGAATTGTCCGATATTTTTCTGAAAACTTATTTTTCGGATTCTATAATTTCGAAAGCGTAAATATTCGTTGAAATTATCCAAAAATGATTTTCAACCAAAACCGATGCTCTTTTTATAACACCGAAGGTGACGAAAAGTCAAAACAGAGATAACAATAAAGTAAAGAAAATAGAAATTAAATCTTGATCGCGATTTTTGAAGGTAACGATGAAATATTGTGCTGGAAATTTAGTTTTCGTGAAAACTTTTTGAAAACTGTAACGAGAACACGTGTTTCATCGGTAACGCATGGTAACAAGAGAATTGCATCGAGTGAATGTAAACTGATACGTTGATATGAATTTTCCTCATTCAAGGATATATATATATAGATATATATACGCGTTATGGCCGGAGGGAAATTTCCTCTCCATTTCTATTCTCGACTTCCCGCACGTTGTACTTGAGCTTACGTGCAATAAAATCCAAGAACCATGTGTAGCAATTCCCTGCTCATCCCCGCGGCACGCCACACACTGAACATTTTACCGGTGTATATACTCAATCAGAATATCACTAAATTTCGTCCTTTTTCTACGTCCTTTCCTTTATATTTTTGTATTTTCCCACATTTCTTATTTGTCATTTGATCATGTTGAGCATCGTGCGAAGAGAGACGCGATTTTTCACTATTTGTATGAATTATGGTGGAAAAAAAGTTCTTTCTAAAAGCGTGGAAGAAAAAAATTATGAAAAACTTACCGAAAATTGGTTTTAACAATGCATAAATGGATCGAGAGAGTCTTGATTATGTTTATGAAATCTTAAAACAATAACGATCGTGATAACAACTTCTTGAAATATTCGCCAGAGGGTGAATGATTTGTAACGCGAGAATAGAAATGTCAAATGAAAAAGTTGAATATTTGTGTTATAAACTACACAAGAAAATATTGTTTGTGTTTTCCTTTCGTTGCAATTTGCGCATCTTTTTGTTCGGAAAGTTTTATTCGCGAGACAGAAGGCAGCACATGCAACGATAAAAAAGGGAGAAAGAAGAACCCGGGAGCTTGCGACTCGCCCGGGGTCTCAATATAGCTTTTGAAGTAAAGGCCGCAAGTCCGTCCGTCGCCTCGGCGATATTAATAAAACGGATATATTTATTTGCAGAGAGATATATAAGAAGAGAAGGCTCCGAACGCTCTGTGAAGCGATTCTCTTGCGGCCGAGGCTGCAGCCTGGAGGACTTTGGAAAAGCTCGAGACACAGTGAAGGAAGTTCTTCTCGGAGTAAGCTCTTCACATCCTGCAGACTTCGCTCTGCACGCCATCAGCGGTTCGATTAAACTTGGAATAAAAGCTCCTCCCGGAGAAACAGATGCTTCCGCGAGTGATTATTACTTATTTCTTTTTTTTTCTCTCTCTCGTTTTCTCCCAAGTCTTCTCAACTTTTGGAACGGAAAAAATTGAGCGGAGCTTTTGCTCGAGAAAACGAAATTCTCGAAATCTTATTTGAAACAATTACTTTGAAAGATTTATTCGAATTGAATGATGATAATTATAACTTTTGATTCATTTGAAATTTATCGGTCAGACCGGAGCTCAAAGCTCGAAATTAAACCCAAATTAATGTTCCGAGGGACTGTAAGATTTTCTACATATTCTCTGTTGTTTTCTCGAATCATTTTCAAACGTATTTCATACTTGAGAGAAAATATTCAAGTTAGTTTGTCGGTTTAGCTTGTTGTTATTTTATCGTTCCGCGATATAATTCCTACAGTTTTCTTAATCATTCCGTAGTAGAAACCTGCAGCTTTATCTGTTCTCTAATCGTCAAATTGAACATGTCTTTTCAGCGCCTGGTAAAGTCTTATACTTAATTGACTCTTCGACGGACCGTGAAAGCTCGCAGAAGCTCAAGCTTATCGTAATCACTATTTTTTGATGGAAATTTAGAAGCTTGCCGATATTATTACAACAGTTTATAACTAAAGCTGACGTCATTTTGCAAGTTGAGGCATCGCGTGCTTGTTTGCTTTGGGAATATTTTTACACCGAGCAATGATGTAAAATTGTGCACGACCGTAAAATGTCACGAACGTTTTATTCGCTGTATCTAAAAGAATAATATTTTTCTTGTCCTCGTCTATTATCGTAATGCAAGTTTAACAATCTCCTGAAATGCGTTCCGACATTGTGCCAACAAAGGTGTCCGTTTGGTTAAGATAGGTTATGCTAGGTTAGGTTAGGTTAGTCTTACGAATACAATTCGATCCCTGCTTCTTACAAAATTGTTCGGCATATTGAAATTTCCGATGTTACGTGTCGAGTCGGTATCATAGTTCGAGCAATTTTTTGTCGATTGATTATTTCTATTTTGTAAAATAATTGAATCCGAATCGGAAAAATTGTTTGATCAGTCTCGCATAAAATCGATGTAAGATTGGCCTGATTTTGGAATAAAAATATTCTGGTGAATTAATGACTTAGAAATTACTTTCAAATTCTTTTATTCCTGCAAATGTTCTCGCAATAACGGATCAAACATTTTTACCAAATTTTCGAAAATATACCCACAGCCAAAAAGTCTTGAATAAGATCCTTGCGATCATCGTATATCCGGTGAACGAAATCCTACGAAATTGCTAAAATCCAGCTAAACCGTATTCAAACATCCCACGTAGCATGTCAGGCAATAAAGCCGCAGCTTTTTAATCTCTATTGCATCCCGTAAAAAGCTGACATTAAACATTTGCGATACCCGCGGCAATGAAACATCGCGTACAAAATAAATAAGTGGTTTTATCCATTCATTTATTTATTCACCTGTTTCGTTCCCGCGTAAAACGAATAGATTTTTAATTCGCTGAGATATTTACCGTCTCTGTGATAAAATATTGCAATAATTAACGGCAGGCAAGAAGGTAACAGCTTTTATAGAAAATTCGTTTCTCATCGGTGTTTATAATAATAGCCTAGAGGTGGAAGATGATGGAGAATAGAGTCAATGATAATGAAGTGCAAAGCGAGTTCTACTCCCTCGTCGCAGCTCTTGGCAAGCGGGAATTTAAATGCAATAGTTACCCGGCTGCAACAGCCGCAGGGGAAGTGATCTTGAAATGTTTTGGACGCGTTGCAAGCTTATTATTAGCTACCTGATGCTACTTTTGAACATTGTAGCCTCCGCGGGATAACAACAATCTGTGTAACATCTCCGACTAAATACCCGATACCAAATACAGTAGCTGCCATGCAGCACCTCAATTCCATGTCCGTTCTATTTCTGGTTCGTCGTACAGATTTGCAGGTATAAAGTTCGCGCTGTAATTTCGGAAACCGTTCTGAACGCAAGATTTATTTTCCAAATAATTTCGTCTCATTATAAACGAGATCATCTCTACGATCATTGAACGTACACCGTAAACGCAATGCTATAAAATGTTGAGGATATTCAAACCGTTGAATTGGCCGTAAAAAGGTCTTCTCTCAAGTCGCCAAAATTTTCCATCGTCAGAGAATTATCTTTCGTAAACGGTTTTTTTTTTTTTTTATCAATGGTGACAATCTTTTCACGAGTTCTCAATAAATTTCATACGAATCGGTACGTCAACCGCAGTCAAAAGGCTAAACTCGTCTTTTTCTTCTCGTAGTAAGAAAAGTTTTCGCAACGAGATTGCAGCCTGCAACTCGCGGAAAATCTAGCATGTATAAATTCAGTCAAGAGATGAAGGAAAAGTTGAACGAACCGGCTGAAAATTCACAGTAAACTTTGTAACCCAATATATATTCTTACAAAGGGTGAAATCACCGGTTTTTCCCCTCTATTCTGATCTAGTAGTCGTCATAGATAAAATACATATGAGAGCTTTCGTATGTCAAGAAATGAATAAAGTTGCCGCGTCAATCGGTATTATTGTACGAACAGTCTTGTTTTTGACTTTTATTTCGAAAAACGTATCGCCGATAAGAGCATTTCTTACCGTTCAATTTATTTTGGCCTGTTCAATCATTACTCTACGCTCGATGTACCCGTTATTTTATACTGAAACACAAGGTTATTGCAATATATTTTTATACTTCGTATTACCAATTTCGTAAGAAAGTATGATTCGAATTTATCACTGTGATTACGCGTGACTACGTTTGGCTATAAAAATCACCACGATACGACGCACAGATCCAATATCGAAACGGAAGAATGCAATTCAAAATAAGAATATAAAAATATATAAACAAAGAAATACTTACGAGACACAGTGACAGGAGAAATCGATAATTTTCTAGCCAGATTTAGCCAGCTGGGAAAGCGAAACTGTTGTGTGGCATTATATATTTGGCGAGAAATGAAGCCGTTCAGAGATACGGAGCCGACGGCATTGAGCTCTTAGATCAAACTGTTAGAAGACAAAATTAGCATAGATTACCACATTCAAACGGGGTAGCTTATCGGATTTCGGTAACCCGTCACTCAAGATCATCCCACCGCTGACACCAGCCCGTAGTTCGCTTATCGCTGATTTACGCGTGACTCGAAGTCGGCTCGTTTCTCGGCCTAATTGTGCCTCTCTTCCGAAGGAACTGGAACGAAGTTTGGGATTTTAAAAAGGTGAAAAATTTCCTCCCGACATATCCGCCCAAGACAAATTACACGGGGAATTTTGTCGCGGTACTTCTTCCACCGCGATTGATAGATCGGTGGTATATTTCCCCGTAATTATGTCTCAACATTCTTAATGGATGAAACTTTTTCCCGCATCAACGAAAAAAGCTCGGCATCCACCGCTGGAAGTGCAAATTTCTACGAGAAAATATCGGTCTTCTTCTTCTTCTTCTTCTTCTTATCGAGAATATCGATTTAGCAATTTTAAGCTGAACACTCACAGAGTGCGTCTGGAGATAACGTTAGAGTTAAGTTCACCTCGAACTCGACTTAAGAAAACTTTTCAAGCATCTTTTGTTCCAAGCCAAACCGATTTATTACGAATTATCAAACCATTGATTCCCATCCGAAGCCCCGTATCCACGAGTCATAATTTTTCTCATCATTCACTTTAAAGTCCAACCGCGTAGACTTTCACAATTTCGGTCTTTCTTTCAATTTCTTCGGTGGCTGATCGTGTGCTTAAAAGCCGCAACTGCGAGTGAGAAACGTTCTGGTAAAAATCGCCGCTAAAAATTTTTCAAACAGCTATAAAAACAGTCATAAAAATTTCTTACAGCGGTTTTTAAATCGTCCAGAATCACGGCTTAGTCTTCTCAACCGAAATTCAGTGAACAAAAGCGTGAGAAAATTTTGCAGGTATCGTCATGGCATATTTAATTTGGTCATGAGAAAAACTGGATATATCACTTTTTCATCATGGGAATTAGAAATGATATTTTGAGGTAACAAGTTTACTTTTTTTCGCCTAGAGAGCAAATTGGTTTATACTAACTTTTTGGTACGTTATAATTTCTTCAATTGAATTTAGATTTCAGAAAACCAGGTTTAAGGTTCTGGAAAACTTGGAAATGTCATGGAAATTTTTTTTCCCAAAAATTTGTGGCCACACTGTCAATCTGATTAGGGCTTTTATATTCAATAACGTTTCCCAATTTTCCGTCAAAGAGCTTGCACGGACTTGCTCCTGATCGGGATTAATACCAGCATTTAATAGTTGCGGCATCTTATCACGCCCGTGTCTAATTATCTTTAATCGCCCCGCAACTCAAGGAGTTCACCTAATATATCGACTTTAGGTCCAGGCTTAAAGCCGAGCGAGAAGTTCTGCGAAACTTTGATTGCAACCCCTGTTATCTAAAGTCGTTATCCGGAGAATTGCTTCATAACCTAATACTCCCAATTTCTTCGTCCAATCGCTCTCTAACTTGATCCATTTGCTTCTATACACTGATAAATTCTTCGTTTGCAGTTTCAATCGCACAATTTTCGGCCAATTTGAAGTCAAATTTAATTCTGCCAAATTAGTTACGGTTTTTACAAATATCATTGTCGTTCTTCAAAATTTTGGATAGTGAGAATTTTAATCTTAAAAATGAAACAACGGTGAAATTTTTGTTAATTTATTAATAACTGGAACCTTTTTGCATGTAATAAGGCGGTTTTTTTTTAAATTTTTTAAATTAAACTGTTCTCAACGAACTTCAGTTTTACTTTCGCAACATTTTTTTATGTAACTTATCGTAGGTTGATCAATCATTCTTCTTCACTTGATTGTAATCGCTTCACAGGTCTTCCAACTTTTGATAAATACACACGATAACTACAGTTTTCAACGAATCCTCGTAAGATATAAAACGTGATATTTTTTAGTGTCAGCTTAAATTACTCATGAAAATTTTCCCCAAAATGACGAATGACAGGTATTGGGCAGATTTGGAAAATATTAATGATTCGTTAATCTCAAGATTTTTCTCTCAAACCTTTGCAATTACGGAACACGCACAGCCTAATGCACAGTAATATCCGGAATAATAATTGCTGTCACGAATTGGAATGCCTGAATATCGGAAGGGAAGGGTGGTTGGAATGGAGTTGGCCACAAACCGATAAACTTTACTTCTGTACGTGACACGATGATGTTGGTGAAACTTGTCTATGGGAACGAGTAAATTGTAGGAAACTTTGTCAAGTACATAATCGATGATATTCCGTGTGTATTGGTAGACGCTGTACGAACTTTCGGAAATCGCTCGTGTATGTACATACCTGAAACTTACATGGGCCCAGAGAGAGAGAGAGAGAGAGAGAGAAAGAGAGAGAGAGAGAAAGAGAGAAGGGACCAGCAGCCTCGATTAGTTTCTCCATAAATATACAAGAACTTGCGATTTTTCATGCAGACACAAAAGAACGCACCAAAAAGCCCCTTTTCAGGATCAACGTCAAGTTTTCCATGATTATTTTCACGGCAATGGCACACGAGGGACGAAATATCCTGATAATATATCCTGATAAAATAAAAAATAAAAGTATATTCACCACGATGGGGGATTCACGAAGAATATTCTTCTTCCCCTTTTACAGCGCGTTTTTCGGTGCCTGATATAACACAAAAAGCACTTGTTTGATGAAAATTTGTAAAAATTTACTTCGCACACACTGGTTGTTTTTTTTTTTTTTTTCTTTAAGTATTATCGCATTGCAGTGTCTCGCTATCTAAAACTTAAGTGGGACGTGAAAAATTCCACGCAAATTCGACCACCCTTGACCTCTTAGATTTGGCGTGCAAATTTTTCTACGATTGTTCTCACTTTGAAAGGTACTCGGTTTTTTGTTCTATTTTTTTTTTTCGACTCAATTTGAATTTTCTACAATTTTTAGAAACGATATTATCGACCGAACAAAATAAAAAATTTGAAAAAATTCTGAAAAATACTGCGTCAGATATCAAAATTTTCAAGCTTGGATCCGGAGTGGGCCGATTTTTCCTTCTTACTGGTTACAAGCTTTTACCGACAAAAACACGCCAAAAAAATTAGAAGCGAGAGTTATTTTACCATTAAACATTTTCGTATCATGCGTGAAGTTGCAAAAAGAATTTGGATATAATGGTGGGGGGGGATGAGGGTGTGAACTCGGGCTGGCTGGGGAAATGTAAAAGTCAAAGAGGGGAGAAAAGCGTGATAGAGAGAGGAAATAAGAAGAGAGGAGGAGAACCACGAGGCGTTTACCCTTGTCAGCTACCAACAAAGCGGGACACGATTACAGGAAAGTAAACAAGAGTTTGGGAATCAGCTACCGAAGAAGAAATAAGACATCGTTCCCGTTCCTGGAATCCGGGATATGCACACAGGATTTCCGCCTCGTTCGCTTTTCACTCTTTGCTCAGGCGTTACACGGATTCAATTTGAACCTCTGTATAAAGAATAAAAAAAAAGAAAAGAAAAAAAAAAAAAACGCAAACGTAAGAAGAAAAAAATTATTTGAATATCGGATCTACGGGACGAGGATGCCTCCTGGATTTGTGGAACGACTCCGCTGTTTGCTATTCCAATAACCTAGAATCACTTGTTTTCAGAATTGCAGTAACAAATTGGATAGATTGTTTGATAAAACTCGCGCTCAACTTATTTTTCTTCCTGCAATAATGTATTTGGGTAGCTTTGAAATTTCAAAGGAAATAATGGCATCAAAGCTCAAATAACTTTTTACTGATCACGAATATTACCGGGATAAAATTAGCTATCAATTGAAAATATTCGTTTTAAAATTCGAAGAAAAAATTGATTAGAAAAAAAAAAGAAAGGAAAGAAAAAATATAATAGATTTCGGTGGTCTTGAATTTCACTTTGCGCTGATTTCTTATAATTCAACATTTCTGTGACGTACGGATTACATTTCGTTATTGAACTCGTCTTCGTTTGGGGTCAGAAATCAGAAAAACCGAAAATCAGAATGGTCAGAGTTCTGAATTTAAGGAACTTGAATAACAAATATGAGAGAACAGATATTATCAGAAATTTTAAGTCCCGAATGGTGCTCAACCAAAAGCTGCAGTTTACCTAAAATGTATTTAGTAGAGTTTTCATTATTATCCGAACCCACTCACTTCAGAAAACATTAATCCAAGAATTCAGAGATGCGGAATTTAATAATATATAGAGTCAATATTCCAGAGAACGAATTTGTAGAAAGTTTCATATTCTCAAATGTCCAAATATTATAAAAATAAAAGTTGGAACTTGATCATCCAGAAACGGCGGAAAACAGATATCCGGAATGTAGAAGGGTCGTTATTCAGAATCGTAAAATTCCGAAAGATCGGTATTCCGAAAGTAACCGACTAATCTATTTTGACTCGCAAAATGTTTTGTATACAGAGTCAAAAAAATTCTTAGGTGCATCGGGCGTATCTTTTCATCTGCAATATTTTTGTCTCATTAAAAGATTGAATACGACTTTTGATATCGTAAACTTATATTTCTTGGTTTCTAATACGATATGAGTTATCGACTCTTCCGATATATTGCGATTCTTCATTCCGACGATTCCGACACACTGCAATTTTATATTCCGAGCCTTTTATGAGATTACTATTCGGAGTTCTAACCGTTCTGATTCTTGATCCTTCGCATTTATGAATTCGAATAGACGAAAATTCTACTTTACGATCCATCCGAAGGTTATTTGTTTGTGTTTGCCTCATTCTGCCAATGGCCTTTCGGAATTTTCACCAGTTGTGCATTCTAAATTGTATAACTTCAAATTTCGATACTTCCATATTCTATTTCCATTATTTCTGGCTTATCCTGGTTTTTTTTTTTTGATTTCTTACCCGCACCCTTCGTTTGGTTCGACAAAATTGCCATTTTTCCCCCCTTTTTTTTTATTTATTATGCCCGAGACTTATTCGACAGAGAGAGATAAAGAGGGAAAAGGGTGAAAGGAGAGTTGCCTTCTAAGCTTTGAAGAACGGTATTCGGGTTGAACGTGCTCGGTTTTAACCAGCAGCCAGTTAAGTAGTGGTGATTAACGATGCGGAGGGATTCTATCCTCTGAGGGCAGTTCTGCACGCAACGCCACAAACTAATTCTAGAACCACCCTGCAACCGGAACGGAAACGCGTTTCACCGATCGCTGTAACATCCCTTGTTACTACTCCTCGCATATATAGTATCGTACATAGCAGCCAATAACTTTCAAAACGGTCCTCATCACGTACCGAATTATTTCCCTCTGAAACTTTCTCTCTCTCTCTCTCTCTCTCTCTCTCTCTCTCTCTCTCCTTTTCTCTCTCCTTTTCTCTCTCACGCTCCGTGTTCGTTGTTTACCAACTTTCACCGGCGCTTCGAACGGCAGCTGTAACCACCCTCCTCTATTTGCCTGAACTAAAAGGGCAGGCGAAAGACGTGCGGGATTGCAAATTTGAAACAGCGCTGTTTTATTCTTTCACTCCCTTTTTCCCTTTTCCGATTCTGGAATTGAATTTCAGACAAATTCGAGCTGACCAGACGATAGAAGAAAATCAGTAGGCTGTAAGTTTCGATTCGATTTATTTATTTCTTTTCGCAGATGAAGAAAACTTTAGATCAATATCAACGATCAAATTTTGCTACGCTGAATACTTAAAAAATACGACAATTGGAACGGATAATTTGTTGAAAAAATACGTAACCAAGCGTTTGCTGCGAAAAATATTTCTGCTTTTCCTCGACTTTCACGGCCCGTAAGTATACGAATTTGAAGTCTAAAAAATCAACTCGAGAGTCTTTTTTTAGAGAATTTAATGTCCTGCAAGCAAATGCTTGTAAATGTTTTTTAATTCAAACGGTTCAATAGTTACAGCATTTTTTATGAAAAAAATTTGTTTTGCGTGCTATTTAAATATGAAATTTCAAATGGCCAGCGACTTCTTTTAAAATTAAGCTAAAAATTATTCCAAACGGGAGAATTTTTTTCTCAGTAAACAGCTCCTTCTGAGACCATAGATTCCATAGGTTAGTTTTTTTGGCTCACCCTAATTATTTTTCAGGCGCCCAAATTATTTTTTATTTAATTTATGCTTACAAACGAGAAACGAATTTTTTTTAAAACAACTTTATATGAAAATTCTTTATAATATGACGAAGCATCTTTTTCTCTCTGTAAATTTTACTTTCATCCACAGATATACGCCGGGTTAGATTTAAAAACATAATCACCAACTCATCGCTCTCTCTCTCTCTCTCTCTCTTTGACGAGGCTTGTTTTTCTTTTTTATTTTTTGACTTTTTTACTATTTTTCATCGCGTGAAAGTCGGCAGCTATTTTTTTTTTCTACTTCTCCATCTCTTTAGTTTCACTTATCGCAACCCCAATTTTTTGTTTTGTCCACCAGACCAGCCCGAACCGATATATTATTCATGACTTGACAAAATTTTCAATCTGCTTATATCACTGTTTCACTGTTTTGGAAAGGAGAAGAAAAAAAAATAAAAATTCTCACGACACGAGATGAAAAATGGATCCGCTACGTTGTTTCGCAATTTTATTTTTTTTTTTTTTATTTCACACCGTGTAGAGCTTGAGTGTAATTTCTTGTCAAATATTTTATGTCAATAGACGTAATATTGAAAAAAAAAAAATGAAAATTTTCACTTTCCAATTGCTTACACAGGGTAAATGATAATAATTTGACGGTAGACTTTTTGTTGTTGTGAAACCGAATAACGTTAATTGAAAACCACAAGACATTTTATGAGAAACTTGATAAAAAATTATTGTTTTATGGAGTAAGCAGTTTTGACGAAGACAATTGCGTATTATATGTGAAAGTAGAAATTCTTACGTGAGAAATTTACTGTATGAAAATTCGGGGAAAGCAAACCGATGCAATGTCGCAATAAATTTACGTCGATATTTCGGTGTTTCAGGAAGGAGTCAATGGAACGAGAAAGTTGAGCTTCCTTTGGGATATTATGGCGCAACGGGGAACCCTAATGGAAGCGAATACATCCCGATGCGACGAGTCCAAGGGAGCGAAGGGATCCGGGGAGATCATTCCTCGAGATCTACTTTTTCTCGCCTCTGCAGCAGCTGGCTCGTGAAAATAAATGAAAAAGAGGGAAAAATATATAGAGGGGAAAACAAAAAGAAGGTAATCGAGCGATTAAGAAAGGGATTCGCGTACCTTGTATATACATACATATATATATATATATATATACATGCATGTATATATTTTCCACATCTTATATATAATCCTCCGCTAATCAGATTTCTTTCTGCAGCTACCGCAAAACGCTGAAAGAAAGATTAAATTCCGCGAGGATAAAACGGTGCTTGAAAAAAATTCACGCCGAGTTTTATACGCGTTTGCATTAAATAATCGAAGAATAAACTTTCAAGATTGATTGGGCCATTATTTTATACCGATTATCATCATCGTTGCGGCTCGCGAATTTTAAATAAGTATAATTCAAAAGTTTCACATCAACAAATTGTAGGTTCAAAGTTTTTTCATTATAATGGTTTTTCTTCTCCAGTTCTCCCTAATCAAGATTGCAAATTTATTATCCACTCGTGTTTCCCCACTCACTTGATCTTAAGATTCTAAATAAATTATTCCGAACAACATCCGACTTGTCTGTTTTTTTTTTTTTTCTCGTTAAGATATGGAAATTGCAAAATTATTCGCTAAAAAAAAGTTATTGCTCTGTTTTCAAATTCGTTAAAATCATGAAATGTGAAACAACTATGCATTATTATTTCACGTTCAAAATAAGGAATAAATTTAATCAAATAAAATCTAGGAGATCCTTTAAAGTCTGTGAATTTTGGCTTGACGGTAAAAAAAAAATATGAATTTTTATTGAAAATATAACCGCCAGTGGACAAGTTACACGTTTCTGTATCAACACGAATTCATACTTTGAATATTTATTTTCAATTACGAATAAAAATTAACTCATCTTGAGAAAATAATCTATAGTTTTACCATCTATTCTTGTTCGAATAGATCTTCGACGTTACAATATTAATAACAACACGTTTCTGTCTTAACCACATCTTGAAAGTGGCTGAAGTGCGAAACCGGAAGTTTCTCACTCGACTAATGTAGTCGTAATTTGAAGTTCGCGCGACTGATTCTAACTCGGCAAAGGAAGAGGAAGCGAGGTTACAATGACAATGAGCGAAGACGGTGAAATGTGCAAATGAGGTAGCAAATTGAGACGAACGAATCAAGATGCTTATACAATTAATTGGGGCTTCTGTATCTTCGCAAGAAATTTCGACTCAACGTTTCGCCTCGGTGTGAGAACCTCGCAATTTATCTTTTACAATGCACTTGCGAGAAAAATTTATCAAAATGGGTATAAATGTGTCAACAACGCTTTTCAATTCATCATTGTAATATCAAGAGAATATGATACGAGTGGTTTTCAAACAGTAGGAAATCATTGATACATTCATTAAATGAGAAAAATAAACTCTCATAGATCGTGAAAAAAAAATAAATAAATAAAAAATCCTAAAACGGAGAGACAGAGTTTTTTTCTTTTTTTTTGTGATCTTTTTTTTTTCTAGTTGCTATAAAAAATGAAATCACAACGCATTTCCGGTAGACATTTTTCGACAAAACCCAATAATCAACCAATCGTAAAAATCCGCAATTCAACACAAACGACCAAACTCCTACAACCCTCCAATTTCTTTCCAAATCTTCCTTCGAAACGCCCGCCAACAACCAGTCACCTCGATCCCTCGCACCGTGTTTAATCAGTTGCATCAATCACATCGTCCTCGACTCGAACTAAAAACACAAAGACGGTGTTGCCTGTGGCGTAAACAATCGTACGACGAAATTTTTTTTCACGTTCTACAACCGTCGAGTAAAATCGAGGAACAAGGCGTGTTTTGCCGGGGCACCAGCGCCCCTTGAAATTTCTCATTTGCCTGAATTCACCATTGACTAATTCCCCCGCAGCTATTACTCTCTCCCCATGGAATCCGCGACACCCCCGGGGGGCCGAGGGGACCCCATGAATCAGCCGTGAAGGCTTTCCCGGGACCTCGCTCGCGGGATATTAAGCGCAGCTTCGTCGAGCTTGAGAGACCATTAAAACCCAAACCCGGGACGGCCCAGCTCTAGGCTTTCTTTTTTATACTGCAAGCTTTTTGCCGCCACAATAAACGCGGAAGGCGAGAGTGGAACTTGATGTTCGATCGGTCGTGCTGCGTTTTAGACGAACGTGTCTGTCATAGAATCACTCTCGCATTGTAAGTCGATGTGTGCGAATTCGGAATAATTCTTTCACACGGAGGCTGCAATTGACGTCATTAAAAAGCGCCTGAAACGGGAGAAAATAAGTAATTTGAAGTAGCATAAGACTCGGGCAAATAACAGGAAATAAAAGCTCCTGAAATCGATCTCCCGAGTCGTATGAAGTCTTGTCGAGTTCGTAGAACCTCGCCAAGTTTCTTCAAGTTTCGTGAAATTCAGTGACCTTTATCTAAAGTTGAAGGAAATCTTTCAAGTGCCCAACATCTCGGATGCAGTTCGGTAAAGTTTGATCAAGTTTCAAGCGAAACCTTTCAATGTTTCTTGGAATTTTGTGAAAGCTCATAAAATCTTTTGCAACCCTGTCGTAGAATTTTAAAAAGCCCGATAAAATCACTGCCACTTGATATCAAATTTTTTATGCATATGCGATTGTGAATGGTTTTGTGCGATGAGTTCATCGTCTTTGAAGTAATCGTTATCACAGTACCGATTGTGAGATGTATGTTATTTACGAGCACAGAAATGGTAAATTTATACATTTGTATCCGTGATTGAAGAAATACGAAACCGTGCATATCATTGATCGTAAAATAAATCGGTAAAGGTTTTTTCCGCGAATGAATCGAGAGCTTCAATTGGATTTGGGTATCGCATATACAGGGTGAGCCGAAAAAGAAAAAAACGGGACCGCTTTAAAACGTTAATAGAATCTAAATGTGTTGATCGATTTTCGAAAACTTTCTTTCACTTGAAGGTAAAAACTGTTCGTAACGAATGAATGAAGAAATGAATCATAATTTAAGATTCAAATTAAGTTGAACATTTTTTAATATTAATTTTTCCAGTCTCCCAGCAACTTTGTCAAAAATCCGATTTTCAAGAGCGTGTATCCCGGCAGCGAATAAACATTTTTCAGATTTTCCAACGCGGCACGAAAGATACATATTTCTAGTCTCAAGAAGAATAAAGTTTTCGGAAATCGGTAGACGCGTTTGGATTTTATTCACGTTTCAAATCGTTCCCGTTTTTCTAGGCCCACCCTGTGCATAGCCAGCATGGCAGTGGCAATTTCCAACATACAGCTTATCAAGCCGTAATTAATTGAACCGGAAATTGGCTGCCATTTCGTATCAAGGTAGCCACCGCGTCGATCTCGCGGACACTTAAGCGTTGCCCCATCGTCCTCGGGTCAGGATCCAATTTTCACCGCTACAAATCCAACTACCTGCATCAAACGTTACCGCGGCGTCAGAATCGAATCCGATGCACCCCGTGTTCATCGAAGCTGCAGAAATGAAATAACAAATGTACGCAAATCGCGCGAAGGAATTTTCACGAAAGACGTTAGGAGGCTTTACTCTTCTCTTATTTCAGCGAGGAAAAGGAGAGAATTGCAATATCGGCAGTGAAGAATCCTTGAATTGAATTGAATTGAAACACCTTCTCTCGTATATCTGATATTTCCGTACTGTTGAGTCCCTACTTTGGGTTCCGACTACAGATATTAACGGAAATATTTCACATACTTACATATACCGAATGAAACTTGAGGAATAATCTATGATGGAATTTGATTAATGTTTGAATTATCATCATGCGACTTATTCTGCGAAAAGCAAGAAGGTTGCAAAATCGAACTACAAAAAGCTCGGCTAGTGAGCTTGTGCGGATACATCTACCTGCCTAATTAAATTAGAATATATTTCACTGAAGCTTAAATAGTTCGTACAAACGCATAAACGTCAGAAATGCTTTGTGCTTTGTTTTGAACACGTTGTCACATGATACGGAACCAGTTTCCAATAGTTGTTCGTGCAGCATCACGAATTCGCGTTGGCCTCATACTTCCCAAAAATGAGATGAGAGACTAGATTGTTCCGAGCGATTTTCGCGATTTTCCACCGGCAAAAGCTCGAACATCCACCAGCCGAAATGAAGACTTGAAATACTCACCCCTTGGCTCAGCTTATTCCAACCACCCATCATCGCCAACTCTAAAACCATTAGCAGCAATCGGCGTTGATAATCAACCCGGATGAACAACCGGGACTAATTTCCTCCTTTTTAACAAGTTAGCGTTACCGCGACAGCTCAGCGAAAGGAATAACGGTTGGAAGTTTTCAGATTGTTTCGAAACGACTAATCTCGTCTCATTGTTGAAGTTTTGAGGTTTATGGAAAACTGATTGGATTCTACAAATGAGAATCTAGCGAGTCAAATTGCGCGACGAATTACCTTTATCCGATACCTTTTTTCTTTTTTTTTGTCATTTTACATTGTTACACACTACAAATTTATTTTTTTGGTAATTTTATAACTAAGGATCAAACGGATGAAACCAAAAAAAGTAAATAATTGTCAGGATCATGTATCAAAAACTGATACACTTATCTCACTATCCCGAAGGTTAAATGATGGCCGGGAAAATTCGAGTAACGAAATTGGCAGACCCGCATATGCGTTTTGCCAAGTGTGTACAAAGTCGAGCTGTTTGGTTAGGGTCGATGTGAAGGACTAGGGTATCGTCGAGCACGTGTTGTACACACAAGATCTTGAAAAGATGATCTCAAGAGGATGCGTCATATCTGGATCCCCCGGGATTCGATATCGCGACACGGTCTTAGGTGTGGAATTTCATCGGGTGCTATAGCGAAAAACGAAGAACGAATCCCGGAGGGTGGAAAATTTGTTACACGGCGACCCGGAGGCCGTCCCAAACCAAGATTATCGGCACCTCTCTCTGCTCTTCGCTCGTCGCGATATTGAATCAGCCCAATCACGATGAAGACTGATTCTCAGAGTTGTGTTGTGCTGGATATTGGTACCAACCCAATACCGTCCTTTATCTCTTGTTAGGATCGAGTCTCGCTGGTTCGATGAGCTTTTCAATGTACCTTCGACTGCCCGATTCGCTTGGAGGAAGGCTCACCTTCATCCAACCTTCGTATTTCCACCGTTTGAAACTCGGCTCGCATACGGTCCGGGGATTTCTAACCCAACGACGGGATTGTTAAGGTTAATTAACAGTCCATCCAAATGGACATTACTTTGTGCAATTTGAAATTTTGAAAAATTTTTATATTATACGATTGTAATACATGCATTCTGAGTCAGCAAAGGGCATTGTAGTTGTCCACAAGCTTTTACGTTCATTTCACAATGCCGCTTGGCCTCAATATCAAGTCATTCCAAGTGTCTTGGATACCTGAATTCACACGTCAAGCTGGTCAATTTAAATCACTTGAAATCGTGAGAATTCATTCAAAGTCTTGTCGAAATTTTACCACTATTGAACGAATGCCGAAAGCATTTCGTACAAGTTAATTGAAGTCGTGTCAAGTCACTGTAAGAAATTTTTACAGAATAATTCTTGTGACCAATTGAGAAATTCAGCATCATACAATTTTAGATTGACACGAAATTATAGTCTATATCATATCGAAGTTGATACTGAAAACTTTTTCACGTCGATATCATTCTCAGTTATTGAAAGTTGCTTGAACAAGTCGTCCGAACTCCGTTGAAAACTCGTTCATTCAATTTTACCGGTACGGAGTTCGTTCGAGAAGACATCCGAAAGGTTAAAGGGGGATGTTTAAGTACTCTGTTCGCTGCTGATTCCCGGCATGGATCAAGGTGAAAAATTGCCACTATAAAAGTGCTTTCAGCCAGCATCACGGTTCTGAAACTAAACGAGCTTCCACCCGGCTAACCAACCGGTCGTTGCGCGATGTACCAAGATCCACTTCTTCGACTTAACCGAGACTGTATCCAGAAGGTGTAAAAGCTTCCTGCACGTTTCAAAGCTAGCTCTTGACCGTAGAAATTTTCGCAATGCTACATGGGTGATATTTTTTTCCTATCACCGCACAACGTCTCGTTCAAGTTGTGATCCAACATGAATATTTGCCTACCGGTAATTTCACATTCGAACAGTAAATATGAACCAGAAATTGAAGCCACAAATGCAGCCGAGTATTCGATTCGATTGCATCGAATACCTGATTGGCAAATGGATGTAGAACGCATATAGCTTCATATGTGAAATACACACGGTGTGTATTGCTGTCGATAAAATAGTCCGTCGTCTGCTGTAGCTTAACGCGCATGCGTTGCAACTCAAGCGCAGTTGTTTGTCAGGGTGACCAACGGCCGTGAACGTAACCTAAACAATTTTTACAGCTGTCAGTGCGGAACACAACTGTCAAAGTTTTTGAGGTTACGTTCACGACGGTTGGTCACCCTGAGAAACAACTGCGCTCGAGCTGTAGCGCATGCGCATCAAATTGTACCATCAGACGGACCATTCGGTCGTTGGCAATTCACTCTATATATGCGCGCAAGTGTTCCGGACGATCAATCACCCGTAAACAGCGATTTTTCGTCGGGCGTTTTATCAGTTCCGTTTTTTATATCGACACTCAATAAGTCTGGCATCACACTCGACAGCCTTTGACATCTCTTTAGGCGTCTCCTCGCTCCTTGTTATGGTACAAGAAATTTTCCACGAGCTGACACGGCTCCTAAAGCTTCTTATTTATAACTCCCGAGAACCTGAGACTTCGTCACAATCACGTTTAACCGTATGTATATGTATTTAAACCGTCACGGAACCTCGAAAGTTAAGCTTACAGCGTTGAGTGCTTGCACGGTTCGACACGTGTCTCGCGAAAAGTGGGGCGCCGAAAAGTAAGATTTTTTTAAAGGTACGAAAAATGATCCGGGATTTTGTCTAGGACAAAATAAAATGACCCACCTTGATGAAGAATTACATTTCTCTCCGCCAAGAATCCACCACCAGATGAGTTCCATTTACTTTGAGAAACTGAAGCTGGTTGCGGTAAGACAAGTTCGAAAAACCTTTTCCTCGGCATTGAATGGATGAAAAAAAAGTTAAAAATCATAAAACGAAATAGGAAAATGTTTTGAATTCGTATTCTGTTACTGTGAAACATACTCGATATATTCCTACGCGAAAGCAAAAAAATGTCCTGAATATCATTTCGCCCTGGGGAAGAGATGGAATATTGTTTTAGGGGTCTCCTGAGGGCGGACAAATATACGGAACAGTATCGGTACAGCCGAGTCATTTCTGACTACGTGAAAAAGTAAAGTTGCGAATAACAACGTGGACCCTTATCATAGAGATCCGTGAAATGCAGTTTTCGTGTAAAGACGTCTGGGGAATTTGGAGTCGAAAATTTCGCTTCTACCGAGAATATATATTGTTCATCTCTGTTTTGAATAAGTGAAACTTCGTCTTCTTTACTTTTCTCTTGTTCTTATTCAATCAATTCATTTCACGTAATTATTTTCTAGTTCGCTTTGCGCACCGGTGAAAATCTTTGTCAAGTCACTCAATGCTGGCTCCTTTTACAGGTAAGAGTCGTATCACCTTATATACGTTTATACAACAAAGAGAAATGGAAGGTAGAAGTGTCTCATTGAACTTGAGACGGTATAGGTATTTACAGGTACAATTTCTTTTTCTTTTTTGTTTGCTTTCTTCTTCTTAGTTTTGTTGTCTAGAGAATTT
The DNA here is from genome assembly GCF_021901455.1 of Neodiprion lecontei. NCBI lineage: Eukaryota > Metazoa > Arthropoda > Insecta > Hymenoptera > Diprionidae > Neodiprion > Neodiprion lecontei. The sequence goes on from NC_060262.1 coordinate 3,712,836, forward strand.
GATCCCTCAAACTCGACTGAAGCTTGAGAGATGATTATTGCTTGTACTGTTAGAACACTCTCGTAATACCGTAAAGAACAAAGGGAAAACTGTCGGTACAAGAAATACTGTAATAAAGTTTTCCGCGCAAAGTCTCTGTGTGCGTGGAACGTGGTAGAGATAATTGTCAGAGAATCTGAGAAAATCATATTCAGCGTAGAAATATCAAGTTCAAAAGTGAGGCAGATATATATATATATATATATATATTGAGGAGTTGGCTGCAATTTGGATAATTGCGTTTCGTCATTATTGAGAGAAGACGCCCACCTACTGTTCGTCAATTTGCATATGCCGTATTATCGGAGCGAGCTTTCAAGCTCATCTATCCTCAAAATGTCTGTTTGTAACAGAATTATTCCGAAATCAATTGGAACAGAGTGCCATTAGTCGGAGAAAAAAACAGTAACAACCAAGATGCGGCAGACGAGAATTCTAAAAACAAAATAATATCTTTCGGGCATGAAAGCAGGACGAGAATTTTGAACAAAGCTTATTAGCCAAAATTTTCACAGTCTGGTAGAAACATGTTTTGAACGGCGAAAGATCGACGTGGTGAAAATTCGCTGGGAACGATCGGTTCATTTTCCTTACAGCTTGCGGCTCTTCAATGGCAAAAAATTCCTTCTTGAGATACAATAAAGTAAATTGCAAACTTTTGCGCCTTGAGCAGTGATCGCGAATTTATAATTCACGAGGCAAAGAAGGCCGCTGCCGAAGAGCCTGGGAGATAAAGAGAACAAGTAAGGGTTGGTGCGGAGACGGCTGAGGGTTGAAACGGTAAGGGTGAAGGTACGCGGAGGGGGACGCTCAATCGATTCTCCCGGGGGACTTGCATCCAGAATTCAGCATCCAGCATGGTGCCACCCGGCCGTCAGAACACGTCCAGGCCTCGATCGAAGTCGAGGGAGCTTCGGGATCAAGGAAGTTCGTCGAGAATAATCGATTGAAGTTTCGTCTCGAACCTTACAAGGATTTGAGGAGACGTTTTCTAGTCGAGAAGATCGATTTAACTAATGGGCTTGACGGAGGAGAAACAATCGAGTACCAAAAAATGGTAATTGAATTGTAGAAAAAAATCACAGATTGTATAACGAATGGAATATAATTACTGGAAGGATTTCAAACAATTTGAGGTGCCTGTGATTAAGTTATGAAACTTTTGAAATGCTACAATATATTATTCTTGTATCAGGGATGAACTTTTTGGACTGTAGTTACTCGCGATTGAATTCTCCCTAACAACAAGATTCGTGGAGATTCAATATCTGTAACTTGTTATTTGGTATCGACACAAATCAACGAATTCAAAAAGCTTTTTCACTAGAAATCAAGGGTCTGAATCTCTCAAATTTTTATCGAACGTTTATTTAATGGTCTGGACTACGGAGCTTGCTCATTCCGGAGAGTATGAAGCAATATCTTTTTTTGTCGACGTCATAAAGATGAACCACAAGCTGGACGTCGACAAAAACTTGTAAATTCATTTTCACAGACGTGTTTCTACGAAGGGTAAACATTAATTGAGAACGGGACCAGCGAAGCACAGTAATTCTGTTTGAAAATGAATTTAAAATGCTGCAATTTTTCACTTCTACGAGACTGAACTCAATCTGAGCTTAATTAAACTTCAAAGAAGTTGAAACTTCGATTACCTTGTATTTGCTCTGATTTCTTAAAGTAACTAAGAGAAAAAAAATTATCTAAAAAGGTCCGTCAAAGGTCAAATTTTGTGGCTTGGAGTTTCCTCTTCAAAAAGGCTCTTCTCAAATTTTATCCAATATTATCAAAAAAAGAATCTCCGAAAAACTTTAATCCTACGTAACTAGTGAGAAATCCACCATGCGGTAACTTGAGAAAAAGGAAACAACTTCTGAATGTCACCTTTCTTAATCTTTGATTAGAAATTATCTTCCATGTCACTGGCAGATTTGAAAACTTTACAAAGATGGCCCTTAAAATTCGGCGATCGAACTTAAAGCTTCCGTAAAAATGGCGATCATGTTTTCCCGTCCTGCCACGTTGAGGAATAAGGATTTCTAGTCAAAAATATCCCTTTAAATTTTTCCTATGTTTTTTAGTACCAAATATAGTTTAAAAAAAAAAAAAGCTTTTTTCACTTGTTACACAGGATCAAAGTGTTTCGAACACGATTTCTTTTGATGCTGGACAACTTGGTGGAAAAAAATCACAGGCGAAATTGTAACAAAGCATTTTGAAGGGGAAATTCCAATCTGTAAAACGGTTAGTTCGAAAATCTACAATAAAGTTCTGTTCATCGCGTTCACTTCATCAAGTTCACCTCACAAATTTAATACGAATAATTTAAAGATAGAATCATCAAGAAAAAAATGTGTGAAGACTGATTCTGGAAAATGGAACTTAGAGCCAATGTCTTCAACTTTGAAATCGTTTTTCATCCAACGTTTCACTTGCGATTCACGCCAAGTTACAGCGTTTCAAAGTTGAACCTTTCCTCGACCAAAAACGGTCCCGTTTTTTTTCCTCGTTAATTTTCTTCACGAGTGCACTTTGAGAATAGATTCACTCATCAATTACCTCGTCAGAGATTATAAAGATTTCACATTATCAAACAAAGACGTCAGAAATGATCAGCCAGCCAGTATTTGGCTAAATTGCCAGTTTTTCAATAATCCTGTCGCGTATTCTTTAATTTCTTGCAAATTCGATGAAATGGAAATACAATTCCGCGATATTGGCAACGGAAAATTTGAAAAAAATTGATGTTCTCTTGATTAAGACAGAAAGTATAGTATAACGAAGGGTGAAGAATTCAAGGGAGCTGGTAATCTCGTTTTATATTCGATTCAATCTATTCAGTCTATCCGAGTGAACTCGTTTACAGAGTGAAAAATGAACAACGACCGTCCACCAATCAGTGCCTCCGTACAGTCTGACGAAGAATAAAGTATAAAGAATTGAAGATTCATCGATCAAAATGAACTATAATAATAAATCAGCAGGTTTCCAAGCCAGATAAGGCAATTTGCTCAAGGAGAACTCCGATGCCTTATTAGTTCGGTATAATATGAGAGAAGCACAGGAAAGTATACAATTTCCTGGTAAGCATTATCAGAGCTCGACCGATACATTGTTTGCCGGATCCCAAGTAAGCAATATAACAGAATACCTGTAAGTACCATTACGAGAAGATAAACGCAAGCTGCATCCTTCCTAGCAGCGAGACTCTAATGATGATTTGAAAATTAATCTGCCGTAGAAAGCGCGAGAAAAGAAATTTCTGAAACACTGTATCAAGACATATTGTCAGACATAAAAACTGAACGGACGTACGAAACGACGTGGATAACGCTTCCCATTTTACGACTCATTTCACGTTAATGGTTGGTACTCATCGCGGTCTCTCATAAGCATCAGCAAATATCGCAAATTAAAGATAAGCGAATTTTTGCTTTCGGCAAAAAACGAAAACCTTTTCATTTTTCATCTAGTATTGACGATGATAATTCATAAAAACTGATGGGACGACACGCTTGTTACGTCCTCAAACCTCATACTCGTTTACTACAGTCATTTATAGTCACTTTACACCCTGCATACTCTCCTTGTCTTCACAGCGTCAGCAGGTTCGTCTTTAAACTGCAATCAGCGAGTCTCCTACATTCCCAAAATTCCTTTACAATGATCATTGTTATAATTCGATCACTCGATCTTAACAACAAACAAGCTGTACCATTTAAATCGTCTACCTCTTTTAAAACCGATTCCTACCTTCTTCCATAATTTCCGTCATTGGGAGTTGTAGCATGTAAGTGCATAATCGACTTGTACAAACCCTAAAATAACAAAGTAACACCTTGGCTGGGCGTTGAGAAAGTTCCGATAACCATTCGTAGAAATCTACACGATCTACACGGTAACAAACTGGTGGCAGCGGTGGGATACGAACATGAGATCTAGAGGACGTGACACGTTCTTGCAACCGAAGTGAAAAAGTGAAACACACTACGTAAAGTAATTTCTCTAAAATATTGTTAAAAGTTTCGTCAATTTTTGCTCAGATTTCGCGATATTACCATTTTTTCACCCGCGATGAGAAGCAACGTTTGTTTCGTCATTTTTCACTATCGCTCCGACAATTTTTGGCGTGGGCTGTACGGCCGATCCATACTCAACACCGTTGTTATTCAAACGAGTGACGACAATATCACGTCTCTCTTCGCGGGTGGGATGAAAAGTCTCGAATTTCATCGGCGTAGGGTGATCAAGAATTACGAGAGACGGTTACCTAAGTGAGAGAAATGATTGCGCTTTAGGTATAATTAGCGGGAAGCGGGGTAAAATCCGACTCTCAGTTAACCAGGAATTAGGTGACTTCCATTCTGAAATTCTATCCCCGATACCTTCGTTCCCGTCCCCAATTTGCAATCTCATCCCCCTCAGGGTCTGTTTAGTCTTCCGGCGACAAATGTGGACTAACTCTGTGCCGAAACATCCTCGTGACAGATTGCAACTTTCTAACAATTCTCATAAATTCTTCGATCCCTCGAGGATCTCTCTACTGAAAACTCGAAAAAGTAGCTACGATATTCGAAAGTCAGAAAAATTTTACCGGACTTGAATAATAACACCTTTTGTTAGTCGAGTTTCGTTGGATTCAAGGATTTGGTCAGATTTCACGGCAGACTTTTTGTATAAAAAAATGGTAGGGCAATTCTTAATAAAATTATACAATTTCACTTTGCGAAATCAATAATGGGACTTTTAGCTAAACGATCGGGATGTTTATAACAATTAAATACCGTTTACTCGGTATGCGAACAATTTTTCACATCTGTAAGAATTTTCTTCAAGACTTCGCGAACTTTTCAAAGATTTTGTGCGCCACGGGATTTCAAGAAGTTCAAGGACTTTACAATAATATATCACATGGGGAATCGTCGATATTTTATGGGATTGCGACTACTTTAACGGTTTCATATGTTTCTGGAGAATTTCGTTGAATTTCGCAAAACCGAGACTGAGAAGAGAATACCTAAGATGGCGGCTTGTAGTCTCGCCTTATTGTTTAGCCGCAAGATTCAACAACAATTCCGAAGTTTGGTTTAGGTAGCAGTCGAAGCACCGACAGGTACAAAGCATCAAGAGTGTTGAACCGAATTCCCGAAGCTCAGAGTCTTCATTCAAGTCTCCGACCTCTGCAGACTAAGCGTACATCCGACTTCCACCGTCTTAACTTGAAAACACGTTTCGACCACTTCGGAGTTGGCGATCAATAGTTAACAGCTTGACAGTTTGATAGTTCCGAAATTGTTATTTGTTATTCGTAATAGCGGTACAGAGCTTGGCTCTCTGGTCAAGCATCGAACAGAGAGACGTTGGCCGGTCAATTAGCGATCCAAAGTCATATTCGTATTCGAGTATCACGACTTGGAATACGGGAAATGAGGAAGCTCTGCAAGCTCGTAGCTGAGCGGATGATAAAGGTGGCGGAGTATCTTCATCTCCCGACCTTCAAAAATGGGAATTGAAAATTCTAAGGTATCTACCCACAATAAATCCAGGACACGAAGCCTCGGCAATTCCATCAGGGTGCGAGTATAACGTTTCATCGGTGCGCCGCGTTTTCCTACGACCACAATTCATGTGTGCCAGGTAATAGGTAGGCATCCCTTGTACCCTTCGTTCATCTTGAATCCCCGGGGAAAGCAACGCCTCGTGATTGGAAGTGGAAATGCATCCATCTCACCCCCAAGGCTTGCGGTTACGGAGGGTTTCGCGGGGTTGCAGAGATATTTGCAGAACGGGAATTGCGCCCGCAGCGTTTGTGTGCTTTAATAACCTCCAACGTTCAACGATCGGAGTTCCTGTCGAGTTTCAAGCTTGCCCAGTGTGATTGAATTAATATTTCTCTAGATATGACGTCTCAACGAGTCTCTCGTCGTTCTCGCTTTAGCCGAAGGGACGCTGAATTTTTACTCTCAAATTTTACTAATTTTTTGTTTTTTTCGATCTAAAACCACATCTCAAACTCCTTTGCTTCTAATTTTCATCCATTCTCATAAGATATGAAAAAAGTATAGGTTTCGGCCGAAAATCACTTTTTCTAATTTCCTGTGTATCGGATTGAAATAAAATTTTCAAAACACTTAAAAATAAACGAAAGATAATGGGAAAATCTTTCCGGTCGAAATATTATAATACACATATTATTTCCTCGAAATTTTTGATAGCGGATGGCTGAAATCGATTAAGTTTGAAATAAATAAAAAATATTTGCACCTTGAAAAATAATGTGAGAATATATTCCGAGACTTGAATAACGAACAGTTGCCACGGTTCCGTTTTTTTTCCCGATAGGTGCTCGCATGTGTGCCGTGTGATACATATATCGAATAAATTTCGCAAACCAATTCGGAGTAAACTCGAGATAGTCACGTGCGCTCGTTATCGAAAGGCATGCAGAAGTATGAAATATGGATTAAACCCTATGCCGGTTTATCTCGTCGGGTGTATGAGTTTTGTGTGTAAAACTGTGCGAAGGGGTGAACTCGGGATCGATATTATTTTATGTAATCCACGTTTCGAATAATGACGCGAATGCGACGTTGAGAATGCGAAGTGTTATGGAGGATAAAACGAAAAAAAAAAAAAAAATTGAAACAAGGATATATTTCAGGATGTGAAAAACGTTGGGAAATTATTAATAATCCACCCTGAGCTGATGTGTCGCGACGAAATTGAAAGATATCATGAAAGATTAGGTCGGCTCGCCGTCGACGATAATTCACGCAACCGGTAATTTTCAATGTTATTATAGATTCAAATCTTCGTGCATGCAGCAGCCATCCGTTTATTTTTAAACAGCTCGCTTATTCCTGCACTGGCGTGCTGGTGACAGAAAGAGAGAAGGAGGGAGCGAAAGGTGGGCGAAAAAAGAACAATAATACGGATAAAGTGAAAATGTAAATGTGGAGAGAAGATTGAACCGTATCACAATTCTAAAATTGAAACGCAAATGGAACAGCTCGTGCCAACATGACAAACGTTTATCCCTGACCGTCTCGAATGCTGATCCCTATTCCATTTGTTGTTTCGCCCTTTTTTTTTTTTTACTTCTGCTTTCCATGTCAATCTCCCAACCCCGAAACGACGTAGATTTTTATTATCTTTCTTTGTTCAGGATCGTTATTTAACTATGATTTTCTGTTGCCAATTGAAATTATAGGCTATTTCGAACGGATCAATTCAAACGATTGTCAGTGACGAGGTTCATTTCCATTAACGTCAATTGAAACGATGCACTGTAGAATTTTATTTTTCATTAAAAAATCATGCATTCCATAATAATCGTTGAAAATATCGTGGAAAGAAATTTTTTTGGAAAAAGCCAATTAAACGAATGTAATGCAAATTAATTCGACGTTCAAAAACGACTGAGAAACGATCGTCTTGACAGAATTCAGGAAATTTATTATTTCGGGATACCAGAGATCGTGGAAACAAAAAAAAAAATATTTTGTGATGCAAAAAAATGTTTGAGCGATCGAGATTTAGAAAGTTTGCAAAGGATTTTCGGGTGAGTGATTGTACGTTTGGATTGACGTGGAATGCCTGAAACCTGCGCTACGCAAAAAGGCTCGCCAGTTCCAGAAGGACCAAAAACTCGCTTGTAATTCAAGCTGCACAAAGAATTTCGTATTCAGAGGATGATTCGGTGGTTGTCATGCAAGCTGGTAAGAAAACGTGCGACATTTCCGGGCTCGAAATGTCACGTCTCACGAGCCTGGAACAGGATGATGCGGAATAAGCGAAGTTGAGAGGTCAAATCTGACTCGGACCCGAAAACGCGATGGAACATCGAGCGCCGAAACCCACCGAAAATGTCCAGCGACCCGAGGGCGTCGTTTATGTTTATGCCCTTTGCTCGAAAACAATTCGTTCCTCGGCGCCAGCCGTACGGCAAACTGGACACTTGAGTTATCGAAGTCACCGAGGCCTCGTTAGCATTTGCAGGATCAGCCGAAACGTTTCCTCGAACAAATTGCGGAACGTGATGGTCATCGGATCACCGGCCTCCTTATTTTTCACATTTTTTCACCGAGTTTTATTTCGCCTTTTGTTTGTTCTTTCGTTACCCTTTTTTTTCCAACCCTCCACCCACCTTGGTTTACGAATGACGATGAAAAGCTGAGGAAAGAAACTTTTGAATTATGGACCAGCGAAAAAGCGTCAAACGAAGCGTGAATAATTTCTGTGAACCGAAATTACGCCCTTAACTTGATACTTTATTTTCTTTATATATTCATTTATTTCTCTCCTTCTCTCATTCTATCTTCCCCCCTCCCCCCCCCCCCCCCCCACTTTTTTTTTAAGCTCGGCTAATTGAAGATATTCCTCTCTCGCGTACTCGTGAACTCGAAACGAAACTCACGATTCATTTTTAAAATGTCACACGTGTTTTTTTTTTTATTTCCTTCTCTCATTGTTTCTCGACTGACAAATTTTTCTTCTCTTGGGATTGCAAAGACAAGAAAGAAAAAAAACACACAGTGTAAGTTCGGATCGAGATGAGCAGTCGCAAAAATTTCTTACTCTTTACACACAGCTCCGAAAAATTGTGCCACATGTGATCAAATTCTCTGTCTAGCTGTGAACCTTTTCACACCACTTGCAACGCGTAAATTTCCCCCGACTCTTCGATCAGCTTGAAGGAATTTCATCCAAATCGAATTACGACACTGAGAGAAATTTTTAGTTTCGGTTACCGCTCAGTCCTTAACTATTTTTATCTTTTACCACAATTGAAAAATATAGTTCTAGGTACAAAGTGAAAATTAGTTTTCTAGCTGTTACCGGAAAGTCTAGTATCCGTTACTATTTTTTCCCATTACGATCACTGTTGCTATATTTTCTTGCAACTGTTGCGAAAATTTAATGCTTGTGCAAGAATAAGTCGACCTTAAACCCTTGTTCAACTAAAAAAGTATAGTAAACCTCACAAACTGATTTTGCGTTGCAATTACCGAAAAAGGATCGACAATGGCGCAAAATGGTTAGGCGTACGTCGTTTTTCGTAATTCCAGCAATATTCAAACAGTTTTTTTTTCAACGATACCTGTTTTACTGAATTTTTTCAGTTACCGTAACAAATGAAATTTTTCTCAGTGGAGAGCACGTATTATTCTCAAATTTTCCATCGAAAACGACATTGACTAGATTTCGTTGATCAATCGTGATGCCAGTGTTCGAAATTCAAATGAACGATGTACAGATCATGGCCTCGTTAAACGGTGCTCAAATTCCTCCGACCTGCGTTCAATCAAGTGATTGATAAATCGATATTCGCTACTTCATCAACGCTTCGTTTCCAGAGCGGCGCGGTATTCCATCCATGTCCAGGATGAGCCCGCACTTCGTTTCTTCCTAATCCCATATGCCACCTTCCAAACTGACATCACTTTGACCCTGACACCGACCTCCGGGCGCTGTTGCTTCTGTCACGCGAGTAGTCGCTTTCCAACGTAGCCTCGCAACTCCGGAACACGACTTTTTATCCACCCAAAAGTCCTATCTGATCCCCCGCCTTACAGAGACATGATACAGTCATGTCACGAATTACAATTCAAAGGTTCCGTTTCCGTGTTTTTGCATCGCGTTGCTCACCGCTATTCGCATCTCCATTTTTCACAGGATTTTCAGTGTTCATGTTCACTTCTGACGCTTTTACGACCAAGACGACGTCCTCCGATGTAAAGAGATATCCAGTGATACCATGGACGGTGACAATTAGCGGCTGAGAGGGTGTGGATTCATACCCAAATATCTATGGGCCAAGGCTGTACATATTTTGCGACGAGCGTAACTCGTTCACCCTCGAAAAGTTGGAAGGCAAAATCGGTCTCGAGATTCTAGAGGGCTGGAACAGCATTCCGTAACTCGGCAACGTGACTCTGATGACGGCTCAGCGGGCTCAACGAATACTCGAATTTACAGTCTAATGAGAAAATTACTATTCTCAACACGTCACCGTAAGCCAGTAGTCGGAAAGCGGACGGAGCGTTTGTGCTGCAAGAAGCTGTAACGTCTCCTTGAGAATTGTCGCTGCTTTCGTTGAGGATGTGCGTAGGATTACACTGCGGTATTACCGAAGACCGGGTCTCGGATGAGGAGAAAAAACAGCTTCAGCGTTGATTCGGAACGACTCGGCCTCCACTAGCAACGCAATTCGATATAGTATAGACGTCTTCGAGACGTCTATGCAAAAACGATGGAAAGAAAGTAAAAAAGAATGGACCGAAAGAACCGGTACTCGAGTAATAATTGGATCGGAGATTTTCTTCGAGGGTGCAGGAATGTTGCCGAAGATTCTTTGGTATCATCTAAATTCAATTCAGCCGGTTCTGCGCACGGGGTGGATTCGGAATTTTGTTGAAAAAGCAAGGAGACCCTCGCGCCACTCGAGGACCGAGAACCATTTACATTCGTGACTGCGACAAGGGTGAATCGATAGCACTGACTGGTGGGTTGAATTACCATTTCGTTACGGACGACGTAGGTCGTGCAGGGTACAGGGTACAGGTTTCCCGCTCAGTTCGTTCACCGGTAAGAAGGATTTATCACTCTACGTGAATTCGGGCAGCCCCAAACCCTGCGTCGCGTTTCGTAATATTTTACTCCCAAGCTCCTACATATCCATAACTTTATACATTTATCGAGAAGGAACCTTGCACAGTGAAATTACCTCTTTCAGAAATAGCTCGGCGATCAATAGAGTGTGGAAAAATAGGCAGCTCGTCAAAGGGTCCAGTCCCAACATGTGGTCTCCGTTTAATATTTCAATGACGGAACAAAGGAGAAACAGCATCGAATACTCAAGTATTGTATTAAGTTTGTATCAAGTGTTAAGTTTTAATTCAAACTTCTAGGTGAATCATGTCAGATTTTCCAACTCTAACATTTCTTGAATTTTCAAACTACTTGCCAATTGCGTGCCACAAGAATTCTTAATGAAAAAGAATTCCAACAGTTAACGCTCCGTGAAATTACCAGTTTGATTTATAATTTTGCCATCAATTGTAAGAGAACGTAATTCATTTACGAGAATACCGTTTCAAGCATTAACCTTCAACCTTTAAACGCTTTGGTATTCGGCCCTACCGAATGACTTGTGTGTACATAATATTGTCATGTTTTTTTTTTCTTTCCATTCAACGTTGAGTGAATTGTGATCATTAGATAAGTCGGAAAGGTCAAACTGCGGTGTTTGTTTAAGTTCAAGTGGATGAAGTGCCGGGTATTGGATTAAGGCTGATCAAACATTAGAATACTTCCGAAAGCGAACTAGGAAGGACAGTCTAGAGGCTCTTGATGTTTACGCGTTTGATCACTGGATTCCGGAAAAGGATCCTTCATGGTCTAACCAAACACATGGGCTCTAAAAGCTTGGAATTAGTATTCGTCGAGCCAATCGATTCCAAATGAAAATCCAAGACTAAAACAGTTGTCAAAAACGTTCCGAAAGCCCAAAAATTCGTTGATTCGATCCACGAGCTGAAACGTAACGCGTTTGTCAGTTCATCCTTTTTTCACTGGACTACAAACAACACCCTCAGAACAAGACCTCTGTCACCGTTATGCAAGTTGTACCTGGATGTAAAATGAGAACCCTTAGACGCGTGGATACCTCAGGACACAAACCTACCCCCGTTTAAGGGTTGCACCGGCAAGAGTTTAACGGTCGAATCAGCATGAAAGTGGAGGATGGATCCATGAAACAGAACCGTATAAACCGGGAGTCCATTCATCGATCGCATTGTTTCCGGCCCGCTTCGTTATACTGGTGCATCGCTTTGTCCCCGTTCATACTGCGCCGGCACCAATGCACCGAACCGGTGGCTCGTGAACCTCGAGTTTCTCTGTAGCGGTTGCTGGGCCAGGATGCCGCACTACGATGCTACACGTAACACGTGCCAAGTGCCAAGTGCAGGGACGTTATCAAGGCAAGTAATTTACCGGTGACACTGTCGCCTGTTCCGCAAACCATGCGCAGATACCAAACCCGGAAGGGACTTCGTTGCACGGTTTTCGTACGTTGTGGTGACGGACCGTAAAGTGTTCGAAAAGTCCCCTGCGTCAAAAGCCATGTAGAGGCTGATAAATGGATTCAAAAATCTTTGACGACCCTTGACGATTCTAATATCAATTTATCAAGTCTGTCTGGCATTCTTGGATGGGTAAACCTTGTACCACGAACCACATGATAAGTACTCCCTGTAATAGGATTCCAGAGTCTCTTGTTTCGTATTTTCGGTGTAAGACCGTCTGGAACGTTCTTATGAGGGATCGAAATTGTTGAGAGAAAACACTCGCAGAGTATTTCTAACCAGGCTTGTGGTACAACGCAGACTTTTCGTACGAGTAATAATTTCAATGTCAAACTCACATTGCATTGGAGGGGTTTTCGCGGATATCGCCTAATTACGGTGTGACAATTAGAGAGAATCAACAGACGGAACGATTCCGACACAAGAGATAGGCGCCATGTGTTGAATTCAACCGGAGTTGTTCGTTACGCGAAGTTTCGTTCCCCGTTGTCACGAAATTAATGAAATTCTGTCAAGGCAAACAAAACACGGGTACTCAAATTCGTTCACACGCGTTCGTGGATGCTTTATCCTGTAACCAGGGTATCATGCCGGAAAATATCAAATATCATATCACGCCTACAAGAATTCGTAAACTCCGCGAAACTCCGATGACGAAACGGTTGAAAATAGATTTTCATACCGCATTTTCTTTTTGGGATTATAAATAATTACGAAAACCAGCGTGTTGTAGTTTTCACCGCGAGAATTGAAACGTTTTAATACAGATTAGTAAGAGTGTAGTTTTGCTGGGTATGAAAATCCAAAAAGAATGATTTAGTCATCTCCGACAAGATGCAATAGTTGTTACACTCTTGTAGAAAGATTACTCTTAATTTAGGTAATATAATTTAGATATAAATATAGTAAGACCAACTGATATTTATATTGATAAAAAATGTGGAACAAATTTAAAACATATGCAAAGAACCTGTAAAAAGGCATTCATTTTTCTAACATCTGCATCGACAACTCAATTTCGAGGATATTTATAAGTTTATTTTTACGTAAAAAAAAGCATTTCTGCATCCGCAAATTGACTTTCATTTCGACTACTGCACACCGCACAAATCTTCAGAAGATCCTTATTCCACTAACCGAGACATGATAGTTTTCGTGGTGAAAGCCGAAACACGATAGTTTTTGTAAAAAGAAACGTAACTAGTCTTCATAGAGAGGCGTCGATACATCATAACATATTGAAAAATCATTCATCTAGTAATATAGTCATCGTAGAACAGATATACAAAATGGGACAACACCACTGTGACAGCTTCAAAAAATCGATTTTTTGAAAACCATCTAGGAAAATCTAGAATACATTTAGGAATCGAATGCCGTTGGTTGCAGGTCGAAAAAATAATTATTTTCGGAGATATTGAATATTTTGTGGAGTGGTGCAGCGCTCCGTGACGCCCGGTCGGCTAGTATTCTTTTGTCTCCCTTCACAAAAGCCGACTATGGTCATAAATTTCGTTTCGAAATAAGATATAGGTGGCAATAGTTGAGAAATTGTCAAGGCAGGTATAGGGATAGCGTCACAGCGACAGTTTACGAATAGAAACCACGCTATTCGCATCTAAACGCTCCGAATCGTTTCGTTTACAAATATCGAACGCTCAAAATTATTCTTTTAACATCGAAATGAATAACGAGAAAGTGTACGCGGGGAAAAAGGGTACGAAACGGAGCTATCCGACGACGTCTCGATCGAAAATTTCGAATCGAAAACCTCCGAACCGTTACAGCTCTGAAAATCGGATGCTGCAAAAGAGGCAAGGAGAGCCTCTACAAGTTCGAGAAAAGTTGCTGGAGACCGTGATTTGCTTCTTGAAGGCCAACTATATGGTGCCGGAATCGCTGACTAGGTAAGAAATTTTTTTTTTTCAATTTATCGCATAAAAACGAACTTCAAACTTTGAACGCGTTTTTCTCAAAACCACTTTTTTGAGTGCGGCACGCAGTAGAACTCGAGCAATTCTTATCCGATCGACTTCAAATTTGGACTGCATCAATAAAACTAGATTATCTAAAGAAATACATAGGGTTTTTTCGATATCTCAATAGATAAATAAATTATAGGCTTTTTTCGACGAGAAATTTTGCTCGAAAATCGACTTTAAATTTCAAAAGTGTCCCAATTTTTTAAAAATCAATATTTTTTCAAATCCCTATGTACTTCTCTTCAAAATATCATATTATTAACGAAAACACTCGGTATTTTTTTTCAGATCGACTTTGAAGACAGTTCTGCTGCGTGCCGCGAATCACTGCAGAAGCAACGGCACCTGACGCGGGAGCTTCCCCAGCGCCACCATGGGGCGTGAAAATTTTTAAAAAATTTGTTATGTATCTTTAATAAACAACGAACAAAACAAAAAAAAAAATTTGGAAATATCTCTTTTTTTTCCCACAAAAAAAAAATCTTGAAAAACGGCAACAAAAACAGGGGGTCACAGTGGTGTTGTCCCTTATCGTGACATCATTTCGCATTCGTAAATTCCCGCCCGTCTAGTCAAAATTCTATCCATCTATTTAGATTAAACATTTCACCTCCTAAAATGTCACTTCCTCCATTATGGCGATATTACAAACAATTAAGCCTGAAGTATATCTAATTTCAAGTAAGCGATCTAATGGAATCTGTTACAATTATTATTAAAACATCCTTTATTGCTAATTGAACTTCCTTTTACATCTTTGCATATGTTAAATTCTTGATAATTCCCGTATCATCATACACTTTAAATCAGTATTAAACTAACTTGACCTAAAAATGAGGCACACTGAAATGTAACCTATGATTTGCATTCGCAATTGTTTTAACTAACAATAAACATATTGTTGAAAGCAATTTTCATGTAAAATTATCTTTTTACAGCCTCTACCGAAACGTCGTTTCAATAAATGACTTTTCCAAAAATGACCTAATTCGACGAATTATCCCGATTACTTAAATCAGCAAAGGCCACGAATTTCTACATACGAAGGATTCGTCCTGAATTGAATTTCGCGAAACCTTCGGACTGATGCACGTTACTCGATCATTTCTAGAATTCTGAACAAGAAATGGACTCGGAGAGAACTGTACCGTACCTCGATTCGACACGGGCTCGGTGTACATCGATCCGTGTCCAACGTCACAAAGGGTCTCTCCTTATCGCTTCGAATTTGACGCAGTGACTGATGCGTGCATGTGCAAGTGATTCCGTAACGGTCGGTGATTAAACGAGGGGTTAGCAGGGCGAATGCCGATACTTTGATCTTTCCCGCAGGGTGGAGTTTCCGTGGGAAATTTTATCCCGGACGGTAAGAGGCTACAGTTGTTGATGAAAAAATATTAGCGGATAAAACGGAGGCCGTTAAGCTCGTGGCGAGCGCCTGTTCGCGTGCTCAATTTTCCGAGGAGATAATGCCTCGGAGATACCGGAAAACGGTAGGCGAAGGCTGACGAAGAGGTTTGGGAAGGACGAAGATAAAGGGATGCCGGAGCTTTTAAGGCGACCCTTTTCCCAGCCGCCCGGGCTATTCGGGAGGAAATTTAGACGCACGCGGAACTCTATCCGCAAATACGTTCACCCTCTAACGTCTTAAGCTCCTGGCTTCAACATCTTTTCTTCGACAAACTTCTCGCCTTAACTTTCAACGCTCTCGCCGATCCACTCGATATCTTTGAAATAACCGCGGCTTATGTGCACTAACTCACAAATTTAGCACATCCTACGTAAGATATCAATTGAATTCGCACCTTCCTACGCTTCGGGAAGACTCTACCGTAAGAAGCATGCCGATACTTTAACGGTATTGGAATTCATTGTGGTATGATGCTACCGTTGTTCCATTATTGAGGAAAGTACTTTTTGAAATTCAGCATGGAATCGGATCTCGCCTTTTACACATTCTCTTATACGCAATCAGAAGGATGTGTGGGAAAGGCTTGTTCATTTGTTTATAGTTTGTAAATTAGTTCTGTGTTGATTTAGAGTTATTTGTAAATTGTTTGATTGATAGGAAATAAGTTCAAGATTGATAAACCTTTGTTGTGAAAAGGGAGTAGAAGAAATTCGGAAAAAGATATCGGAGAAATTGAGACGTTTTGTGAATAATAAATAAAGTTATTTGCGAATTTCATATCGCTGGTATCATTAAGTGCACTGGAAAAGTTTGTTCGAATTCATTATTCGGTTTGAGTCGTTCCACCTCTGTTGTAAAAGTTCATCAGAGAGATTCTGGCAATTTCAGTTTATCTAAAAGGAAAATTCTTCCAGAGAACTAAAGACCAGGATTTAACCAGCTAAGGATTTCAAAAATTTACAAAACTTAAAAGGAAACGTCTTAAACAAATCACCAATTCATCTTGAAATAAATTGATAAGACTTCTCGTAACGATCCGAATAAATAAATAACCGTAATAAAATAAAATGGAAGATAGAAATTCGGGAGACTACACCCTCCCATCACAAAGATAGACACTCAAAGTTGTAATTCGCAACAAAATTTGGCAAGCAGAGGAAGAGTATAGAATGTTAGAAGTCCGGACAGTTGGATCATTCTTTACACTTTCACAGATACAAACGATTGATATACCGTTCCAGTCTTATCTTCACCCCACCAGTTTGTAAAACACATTGAAATAAAAGTTTCTCAAACGAGATCTTCCAGCTTGGCATAAAAAAAAACCTCAACGAACGGAGAGAACAAACCTGCGTAAAATCGATTGAGAGAGCGACTCTGAACATTCGTACAAGATGCAAGTGACTTTCAACTGAAATCATTCAAAGTCTGCGTTCTATGATATCCGAGTCTCTCGGGACGCCCGAATAGCAAAAATGCTTCGTTATTCCGGAATACTTTCGCCTTCTTTTTTTTTTCTTTTTTTTACGGCTTTTGCTAGATTGCTCGACAACGCTGCTTCATCCAACGCTTTCGTTTTTCACTCCCGTCGCGTGGATCACGATTTTACGACCCTGGAATGTACCTTCGTAGAGCCCTCGGAAAATGGCCTATAGCAAACGACTAACTCCGCGAACTCGAGCTCTCAATTTTCAGGTTGAAAAAATCGTTGGCCTGACGAAAAACAAGCCACGCTATTATGGCAGAAGATTTTTAGGCACTCGGTACGCTCGACGGGAAATTGCGCACCCTAAAATTTGACGCCGCGGGAAAAACGTACGTCGTCAATTTGGAAAATTGGAACTCTACCACCCGCAGAATTCTTTTATACGCGGTATTTTGCCGACGCAAATGTGAGGAAACAGTTTTTGCGTCTTGGATTTGCAAAAAAAATTTCTGATTCACCAGTGGATTAAAATTATTCTATGAAAAAAAAAAAGTATTCGATAATTTTTTACATCTCTTCGATCGCTTCTCGATTAATAAAGTTACCAATTAATTTTCTCTCCCAGATTCTCTCCTACGTTTTCAAACTTTCATGCATACTTGCATACATGTGTATAATATATAATACATGTATAGAAGGGTAATACGAGCAGCCCGGTATGAGCTTATAATCGATTCGCGGATACGTATAACCGTGGAATTTAGAACTCGGGGAAACTAATATCGATATCATTAGCCAGGAAGTCGTTTAATCTTACCGCAAAGTTTAATCAGTGAAAACGAGGGTGGGAAATGGGGAAAAATGAATTTGTGCCCCGCGGCAGATCTACCTCGCGACCTTTCAACTAATTGTCGACCTGCTTGTTACGGAACATATTTTATTAAGTTCAGTTTGTTCCGGGTCACGTGAATTTCAGCTTGTTTTATTAAACGTCAAATTTATTCAAGGACAATATACAATGTACATGGTATACATCCGCCACCCCGAATTCCGCGTCTCATACTTCGCAACGTAACGTCAATTTTTTTCATTCGACGCGACAAGAATGAAATACGATAAAACTAAATCAAACATCCGTCGCGAACGTTGCGCCGTTATTTTCTTTCCCTCTCGGTCGTGTAATTAAATTCTTGCCGTAAAAAACGAACTTCTTCCATCACTCTCGAAGATGAAGAGCGGACAAAAAGTGAATAAAAAATTTTAAAAAAATTGAAAAAAACAAAAAAAAAAAAAATAACCCAAGAAAGCAAGAGGTAAGAGGAAGGCTTGGCGGAATTGTGCAACTATTAAAATCGCGCCAGATGTTGTTTACCGCTGAAGCAGGGTACGTCAGGTGCGAAGAAACAGCTTGTGCTTACTTTCGTGCTGCCTACTTAAGTCTAATTACGTTCAGAAAGAGCTTTGAAATAGAAGCCGTCGGTGCAACGTGGCATATATTGTATATACTCGCGCTGCCCATTCCCAAGTTAGAGAGAGGCTTCGAAAAGTGAAGTTTTCAGCAAAGCGCACGCTAGCAGTTTAATTGCAAACTGCACGTCGACGCTTTCCGCACTGCAGGCAATTAGGTTTAATCAACGATCTATCAGGCAAACGTGTACAGTCCGATGAAAAATTGAATCGCGCAAAAGAAATGTAGAAAGCAGGATGCGAATTTGATACTGAACTTTTCATCGAGTCGAATTATATCTTATTGTTAATCGCTAGGATCCGTGTAGAATAATATACAATAACAAAAATATTACTTCGGAACGAAAAGTAAGGAACAGTATTTTGTGTTTGAATCCTAACTTCATGGAACGTTGGGTGAAAGGAATGAAAACAGTTTGCATTGTTACGTGGGACAGATATGGCACGACTATGATCTTTCTCTTTGGTCAATTCTAAATCTTTTACCAAGGTAGGTAAGGTTAGCTCACTTCTGATTGAATTTAATTACTGTTAGTTCTTTTCCTGGATCTTGCTCTTATTACGTATATATTACGTTACAGTTATTATTAAAAGTCGAGTCTAGACTCTCCTTCTGTTCGTGATGTCCAATTTAAGCAGTATTGGTTCTGATGATTGACGCGCAAGAAAAAAATTAATCTCTCTGTGGATACGTTCTGAATTTTGTAAGCTCAGTACCTTAACAAGCGTTCACTTCAGTTTTTATATGTTCAATACCTGTTTTAATTCTACCCACTGTTTCGTGACGTAGATTCATGAACAAAATATAATGTTGCGAGGAGGGCTCGCAACTTGGGACGAAACGTCGACACAAATAATTGATTTTTACTTTGACCTGCGTATCCAACAATTCTTCCTACGTTAGAAAACAGGGCTAAGTGTGAGTGAGGTGGAGCAACGGATTGATCTGATCACCGACGAAGTCAGTCAGAGTAAGAATATCCGCCACCCTTGAGCATTGTAGAAAAAGGTTTGTGTCTCGGCTTAATGTCGCTAACGAAAACTGTATCCAGAACCACTAAGCCGAGACATTGACGCTAAGATAATATGTATACGTATGTTAGGGTGGCTTATTTTTTAACTTTGTTTTTAAGGTGCGAGTCGAAAAATTTGTGTCAAATATTGAAAACAAAAAAATAAAATTGCAGAGTCGGTTTGCTTCTCACGGGTAATTATTCAGCTCTACGGTATCAGACTCACCCAGGCCTAAACGATGCTGGAAGGCTGGATCGAAATTTCAGTGAAACCATGATGCGAATGCGAGTCACGTTGGCTGGCGAAAGCTGCGGGTAGACGACTGTCCGTCCTCGAACTTGGTGTGCCGATCATTTGTTGATATTGACCAGACCGGAGACGTGACGCTTGGATACAACTGGGACAAAACAAACTTTGTCTCACAATCAGGTATAATAAGTTCCCAATCTATAGTTTTATCTGAGGGTATAACGCGAAACGTGTATCAGTACAGCCATTTCACAATCTCGTCGGACTCACGAACCGAACTTTTTTGACGTTTCAACGTCGTCGAGTGAGATGAGCTTTTTGGTCCGAGGAAGTAAATGGGAATAATATTTTGGAATAAACAAGAGTTTATTCCTATCCCGTTGTCTTCTTTTTTATTCATTTACGACCGACGTGAGACGCGTAAAATAAAAGGGGAATAAAAGGCAGCGAGGAAAGAACAGCACGATCTTGTATATATATCAGAGAACTTTTGACATTCCTGGTAGATACTAAAATTTTCAATTCCGATGCTCTTGAATTTTCGTGTCGCTAAAATTTAGGACCTGAGATCATAAGAATTTGGTATTTTCGAAATGTTTCTATCAATACCGTAATTTGTATATTTCGAAAACTTTGAGGGTCATGAGAATTTGAATTCTCAGATAAATGTCGACGATTTCTGAGAAATTGGAGGACTCAAAAACGTCCATGCAAAAATACCGAATATTTATTTAAATTCCAACGAAAAGTGAGTCTGTCCTCTTTGCCGTTCTTGACAGTCACCGCTTTGTAATCTCTGCAATCCAGTACTTCGTTGGTTAAATATTTGCACGCCCACACACATCAGTCTGTTGTCACTCGACCTCCCTGCCGCTTTCATGGTGTTGTTTCGTGCCATAGGCGGCAGCGTGCAGCCGACAGGATCATCAGTTGTGTATATAACAGATATAATCTCGGTTTGCTTAAAGGTGTCAGGTCCGATCCATCCACTTTTCTCCGTGACACGCACATACGAATATCATATCAGAGCTAAAATTAATCAGTAAACAAAAACACACCGTCCATACTTTTTGATCAACAGGCTGCCTGCAGCTTCTGAAGTCAATTTTCAAGTATGATTTAAACTTGATTCAGGTATAGGAATTCGTTCGAATTTTACGGAATAACTAAAAGTCACGTTATAACTGTCAAAAGACTTGTTGAAGTTCGGTAAGGTAAACTATGAGCTTGCGTAAAGTGATTTAAAGAAACGCGAAGCGGTGATAAACAATTTGAATTAATTTGAGGTTTTTGTAAAGTAACTTGAAACAGTCTCAAACATTTATGAAATCCCCTGAAACAGATTGTCAAAACGCATAATGAGGTGACTCGGAAGCATCCTCGAAGGAAATAGTCAAATCCAAATAAGTGGTGAACGAGGCAAAAGCACCTTGGACACTTGGGATATGTTCCAGTTCACTGATCTACCACTGTTAAAAATGCACTCATCTTTGCTACAGCGGCATTGTAGCAATTTAAAGTTGATTCTACAAGGATAAGGCTGTAATGTTGCTGCGACGTGAGGAAACGTTCTCAAAAAAGTGTCTGCGGTATAAGAATGAGAGTGATGTTGCGTAGCCAATGCGGTGACTATAACCCTCGGGGGAAATGAAGAGCCAGGGAATTTATATGAAGGGTAGAAATTGCATTTGTAAGATACTTATTGACCAAAGCCGATCGACTTATCAATCGGAAGTTCTCTCGACTATCCGCCAACGACTAGTGCAAGATTTTTTCACTCCGTAAAGGCGATTAACCCCGAGAAAATGTTGATAAATTGCCAATTCTCATGTGTACACCAACATCCACGGATTGATTGGAAGGAATGTTAATTTGCCGAGTGAAATATAGCCTTTCGAGGTAAAATTAAAGATACGTTATTCTGTAAATTTGATTTACTTTTGCAGTCCTTTGATCTTTCGGTCATTCAATTTTTGATCCTTCATTCAACTGTTGGAGTAACGATACGGTTAAGAGGTATGTGAACCCAGACGAGAGTGTGATTGAAACCCATTCTTGTCTAGCAAGTTCCGCCACGAACGACAAAGTTGAATATCAAATCGAACGGTGGGTGTAAAATATCTAAGCACCTTGTAACAAGGTGGTACGTGAAATAGAGAGCTTCAAGCTGCAGTAGCGAAACGTAACGACTTTGCCCTGAAGGCAACTAGAAAACGTTCCATAAAATACCGTCGGGAAATCCTACCCCTGAATGCTTACAGATACCGGGATAAGTGAGAGTCTTTTCGCTTTAAGGATGATCATGCATCCTGCGCCTTCCCGCGAAGCCTTGATATTAACACCTCATATATCATTCAGTTTACACTCTGCGCAGTGCAGCTGACAGGGAGGTTACGCTGTGTGTACATGTATATTATACTCCTATACATATACGCGGTGTGGCTAATGCCATGCAAATATTCGTGGGTTATTTGCACGCGTGCCGTGTACACAACCTCCACATATATCATACACCTATATAAGTACACACAGTCTGCCTAATTTCCCGCAGTCGCTAACGAGGGTGTCTCTCCTATCTTCTTATCTCAAACCCAGAATCTTCCACCTTCGAAAATTCAACCTCGCAACAGCGATCAAGTAAAATGAGAGACTGGGAAGAGTAAAAGCAATTACGAGCAAAAATCCTGGGACAATTAAGACGGCAATTACTGGTTACACTTGAATCAATTTTCACGGTGAGATATTATCATAGTATATCATTAGTTTTTAAGAGTAATCCACAAACCTTGCATCTTCGTTGCAACGGACAATCTGAACACGTTGAAGCAAACGTTTTCAGTCTGGAGTTGGCAACGCATTTATGGTTCGGCTCCGAGTCCACCGTTCATGCGGTTCATACTTTGGTAATGATCGTAAATTCCGAGCTCATTGGGCAATGGTTCAAGGTTCAACGCGTTACAGAGACACTGCACCAGCACCGAACACACACGACCGCTTTGCTTCAACCGCGTATAACGTAGGTACATCCTACCAACCCTCTATCGATTGACATAAATTACTTCTCAACTATCTCCCAGCCGAAGGTATTCTGTGCAAAATTAGAGACATGTGAAATTCAGAAGGTATGTGAAATCGATGACGGTGCACCGTTATTCACACGGTGTGAAACTCCGAGTTATCTCGCCAGTCGTGATATACGTAACCTCGCGAGTTCTCGACTCTATGCGGTTCCAGCTCGTGAAGGTATAAAATACCGCGAAGTATCGCGAAGTAAAGAAAACCTGCCCCGCCTTTAAAAAATTTGATATTTGGGGACGACCGAAATCGGAATAAGAATTCAAAATCGACATCTCCCAACGCTGTTTAGCTTACTTCGTGACGTTTTGATCACGTATAAAACTTTTCATTGATACTAAACAATGTTCAGGGTTTCACTCGAGTGACATTTCAAACACGTAAACAGTCATTCGACACTTTTGCAGATTTTAATGAGCTGTATGATGACCGTGATAAAATACGAAAATTGTGTTGCGGGTTTGTAAATATCACTTTTGCGTTCCCTCGTCATTCGATCAAGATCAAGATCGTCACATGTGAGCTGCTTGGTTAGCCCATCGAGGCCTGAATCTTCACCCGGATTCTGATATCATTCACTGAATAAAATTTCGCAATGAATGTTACATCGGCCGGAAGATCCTCGAGACATCGGATCGGAAATCACACGACGACTCTGCGGTTTGCAGTCACGTGATGAACTGAACAATTCAAGCGGTGGTCACCGAAGCGTCGATTGCCGGTTGATACAATTTGTCGAGTCGTCGATGACCTCGGCGTTAAACCAATGCCAACGTGTGTTTCCTGTTTTTCAGTGTTTGCTACACTCGTCATGTGCAGAACGGTAGTTGATTGAGTTTAGGCACTTGGTAGTGATTCGGGTATTGATAACGCTCGTTGATACAGTGAGTATAATGTACCCGTGACCTGAGTTTAGGTCAACGCTTACCGGACACACGATGCTTTACTTTTGTCTGTATATGTTCGCGATAAATAGGCCGCTGTGAATTATGCGTAAGCATATTAGCGGCGATCCTGTTTCCGCATCATTGTCTACGAATATTCATGCACGTTGTGTCATAGCGGTACGCGTAAACGGCAATTGTTATGCAATCGATTTTGGTCAAATATATGGTCAGAGTAACGTTGGTCGACGGTGATAACTTTTTTTTACACTTTTTGCACCGTTTCTTTATCGATTCTCTGTCTTTGGCATATCTTGGACGTAAACGAAACCGGCTCAAAATCAATCCTGAAGATTTTTAGTTACTACATCACGTACGGTTTGTTAAATAAATGGTAAACGTGTGTTTTATTAGTGACTTGAGATTTGACTTGGGGTTAAACAAGAGAAAGAAAATATAAATACGGAATGCAAAAATTCACATCCTGTGTCTGTTTGAATTATTCTGAAAGTCCGATTATGAAATTCTTGAAATTAACGTTAAAAATATCTAGATCTTAACCAACGAGATTTTTCAAAGTAAATTCTGATTAAGTTTCGGTTTAAAATCACGTCATTAGTACGTACCTATGTACCTACACATTATTCGATGAGAAAAGTTTTAACGAATCGTGACAGCAAAATTTAACTATCGAATAAAGATAAGAGTACGCAAATAAGTCCTCGGCCGTTCGTAATTAGGGTGAAATGAACGAGTCGTTAAAAAGCTTTCGGAAAGAATAAATAAAGAGAAAGAAGTAAGAGAGAAAAAAAAAAAAGTTTCCGTTGAATCGAGATGAAAATCTCCAGCATCCAAATTACAAACTCAGGGTGATCTTAACCCCTGGCAGGCGAACAGCTGCCAATCAGCAGTAAGCTTACCAAAAGTTTGAGAAATAATTCGGAAATCAAATCAACCCTTCGAACAAAAAAGTTTCACGGGGCTCAGGCTGCTTCATTCACGCTCCGCAGGCGTAAGGCAGGTAACAACTTTTTTGGTTTTCCCAATTTCCCCTTCTTTCTTTCTTTACTCCACTTCCCTCAACCCTTCATCCAATATTGAATCCATTGACTCTGGAACACAGCTTCTGAAAAACTTTGGCGACACTCTTAGTATAGGAATGTTTCATCCGAAGACGATAATTGATTCTGGTTATTTAATCCGTGGTTAAACACACTCATCTTCGACACCCGCAGATTGTTTTCATCAAGTGACAAGTTGTTGGCTATAAATTTAGATCGCAATTTTACCGGGACATCCGGATTTATTTACTCCCGCTGCGATGCATTTTTAATTCACTTTCATCCGCAGATTTACAGCATACATCTATATCGCATCTGCCCGTATATCCACTTGACAATATTCATCCGTTAATTGAATTTCACTGTATCTACCCTGCAGCTGCAGCGTCCGTCTAGATTCTATTTAGACTGATTGCTACAAGGAGTTTTTATCATCATGAAACTCGGTACACAGGTCTGACAGATATAAAGGATAGAGAAAACGTCGTTCCAATTCCACGGAGCAATTACATCTGTGATCATTGGCAGTATGCTGATTTTTGTTTTTTGTTTTTTTTTTCACTCTTCATCCGTACGATATCGTTTTGTACCTCGGAATGTTTTGCTTTCTCTGAAGGTAAAGCGTGATTCGATCTTATAAATTCAGTAACAATTCCTTGTGAGATTTCGACTAGTCATGGGGGGGAAAAAATAAGACAAGTCAGTTAAAATACCTGCACGGTGCTTTCACGGTATTAGAAAACTTTGCCGAAGCAACGTCGAAACGCGGAAGTTGGTTTCTATTATTTTTACGACTTCCTGTCGCCCTTCACCGCCCCTAGGAATAATATATGAGTGTATACCGACGTCGTCCGCTACCGGAATTTGAAATTGATTTGCCAGCAACGCGGTGATAAAAATGATATAGGTATAATGTCGTCGTGAACCAGCATCCTGTTAGGCCCTGACGTAGAAAATAAAACAACGAAGAAAGAAAGAGGAAAATTGAGGTAAAAACGAAGCTCGGATAATAAAAATAATAAATCCCTCACCTCCCACAATATTCCGGCACGAATAATTTGAGGACGATGTAGGGATGATCCTGCAGGTTACTGCATCTTATCTCGTTAAGCACTTGTCAACTTGAACCGACAGACACGCAGCCACAGCTTCCGGTGAAGCAGGGTGATTAATTAAACCACGGAATGAGGAATAGCTGTCATCAAGGGAATTTCTGGTCAAGTAGCAAAGCTGCTTAATGGATTATAACAAATTTCGTATCCGCCTTTTTACCCGGAACTCGAGTTTCGCAACCATTTGGAAACTTCATTTGGTCGGGTTTCAGGAATTCTCAAAATACGTTTTTGTACATGGGTGATATTCGAAATAGCAAAATTTCACGCATTTCATTCACGTGACTTTGAAATTTGAAGCACGTTAATGCGTGCTAGTTACGATATAATGATACCATCAAATTTTCAAAGTCTTCTGTATTCCCTTAGAAAACCTTTGACTAATATTTCAGACCTTGGCAGTCTGGGAATTTGATAACATTGTGATGCCTTCAAAGAATCTCAGGTGATTTTGGAAACGTTGAAAAAATGGTTATCAAGAAATTACACTGTTCGCGATTCTGTGAGCTTTTTCAAAAATATTCAAAATCCTTTTGAAATTTAGTCGGAATCTCAATAACGAAGATTATTTTTAGAGAATTTCAAGAGAGTACGAAGCAAATTTGTTCGAGGACTTGAAAAATTTTTGTAAGCGTACTCTTCGACGATGTTGAAAAACGTTTGCTGAATCCTCTGCATGAGAATCCTTAAGGGTGTTTCGACTTTGGTTACGTTACTTTTGTGTTTCTAAATGCTTATCGGTAAAACCATTAACAGGGGTATCCCGCGAAAGTGTTTGAGGGCAAACGTACACTATACACACAGGCACACGCAGTCGTGTATTTCGAGATTATCAAAACCACGACTCTACCGCGATAAGGGATAAAGGAGGTTTGTTTGGGCCAAGGGTCACATAAACTTCCAATTCTAATCCTTCGAAAATTCTCATCCCATAAAATAGCTATCGTTTTAGTCCAAATAAAATAGAAATTAACGATATCATTATAATTCCAGAAAATTGATCAAATTTTTACATCGAAGTTGGAACTTGGACTAGTTTAAAATAATTCGTGAAATAAAAATCAATAATATTCGACACAGGTATAACTTATTGAAAAACATAGACAGGTTTCTTCGAATATTTGAAAAAATCATATGCAGCGCATGAAGAATAACATTGTAAATTTACTTAGATCTGTAGAACTGTAGAAAAAAAAAACTAGTTTAATACGGGATGATTTTTTTTTTATAACGAAGAGTTGAAATGAAACCATTTAACTGAATTGACTTTTTTACGTCTCCTCGAATGAAAATTTTCCTCGCCTCTCCCCCTGATTATCATAATTTAACCTAACCATTCTGAAAAAAACCTCTTGAATTTTATTCTGTCTAAAAATCGTCGCTGAATTTCACTCTTTGACTTTCTACGAAGAAAAAAAACATCGTGCTCGGTGGAATAAAATGAAAAATACTACTAGTGAAATAAAATTGATGCATCGCTGCTTTGGTGTTGATAAACTTTAATGAGGGTTGGAATTTCAGCGCAAACGCCGTTCTTCTGTTAATAAATAATATCCGGAGAGCCCATGCTCCGAATTCAATAACATTGAATGAAAATGATTCTCGAAAATACAGAGTGACAAACTTGGTAATTGCCGTGGACAAGCCACCTCGCTAAATCTTGTCGCTGAACAAAAAGCCTGGCCAAAAATTTTCAGGCATAAAACTTTGCTGAATTCATGAGCGTTTTCCCCATTCGCATGCTTATGTTTGGCAACTGAAAGAGGACAGTCGCTGTATAGCTTTCGGAATAAGAACGAAAGCTTGGGTCGAAAGGTCAGGCCACTCTCGGCCAGTGATTACTTCTCCTGAATAGAGGGTTGATATTTCACGTGGGTACATGAACTCGACTTAACCGGTCTGTTCACGGCCCTTCATCATGTATCAATTAATCAAACTGAGGACAGATTGATAACCCTGCCAGCTACGCATCCTCCGGAGAGCGTTTGATGAATTGTTTAATTCTACCGGATGGCGACGGAAACTTCCGCCTGGAATATTAATCGCAGTCAAGAAAAGGAACGGAATAAATAAGGGATCGGGATTCGATTAGGCCGGTCAGAATTTCCACGGGTTGAAAAATGGGCATAAGCGATAAAGGGGGGAAAAAAATTATTATACTCGATTGAGTGAAAATAACAATGAAGGATGCGGATATCCAAATTCATTGGAATAAGGAATATTGAAAAATGTACGGTAGGCGCAAAGCTTCGTCTAGTATGTATATTCGAGGGTGGGATGATATCTCGAACGTTCTAGAAAAGGGTTTGTGTCTTGGCTACGTGAAGTGTCGGTAACGGAATCTGTACCCAGAACCTACTGTATATAGCAAGTTTATCGACATATCTCCTTTGTATGTCTACTACCATACAATTTTCACTATCTCTGTCACTTATCTTCTGCTAACACTAGCATCTAAACTTACTTTACACAGCCAGTTCTGAATACAGATTCCGTTACCGACACTTCATTTAGCGAAGACACGAATCCTTTTCTAGAATATTCGCGATATCCCCCCACTCTCGTAATACTTACGGTATAATTCGCGTAAATTTTGCATCTTTCGAAAAAGTAAATTTCTGATACATAATCATTCGATTATTATTCTTTCATAGTTTTGCTGTTTATAATACGAAGTGCTTTCTTTTTGAAATTCGCCTTTTCACGTCATATTTATTGTCGTGAACATCGATGAAGATACTGCGCTCGAAGTTTCTCGAACATTCTCACTGAACAGTGTCGGCAAATGTGTGATATAAAATTACAAAGTATAACACACGCAGTGAAGCGTCGGACACGACTCGTGTACGTAAAAACTCAGGCAAAACGCGATGCAGAGGCAACGAGAAAGTTTTAACGTGAAATTATTATTATGAAGTTTTAAACTAGCTTGTTAAAAACTGTCCTTTTTGCAACCTAATACATTATCAACCTTGCAGGAGTAGGTTTATCACAAAGAGTAGTAATCATTTCGAAAGGTAGTTTCTACATCATTTCCCAGATCAAGTTGCCTGAACTTTTTTCCCCTTGAATCGATCATATTTCTTATCAATTCTTATTCATTTGTATCATAATTGAGTGAATACATATCTGACTAATACCCAAGGGGATGCAATCCTCTTTGTCCATCCTTAAAGAATAACCATCCGATCGATTGGTGAAAAAATATAATTATTTTCGCAAACGAAACATCGATTCCATTTACTCCCCAAGTATACAAAACCATCATTGCGAAGCAATTATTTTCACAATTTATTCATGTACAAAATGTAAAATTTCTTCAGAAATAATTAAGGATTTACACGACTAGAAGAATCTTATTCCTTTTACGATTCAATCTTAATTTTTTTTTTCTAAAAAAAAAATTGGAAACTACTTGTTTTTACGCCCCGGAATTTTTTTTTCGACTTTCGGGGTTCTTTGATCCGCATACAACGAATAATGTAAAAAATATCGCCGTTGCAAAGATTCTCGAATCTTTGAACGAAATTGTTTTCTGCAAAGCAAGAAGATGAAAAAATAAGTAAATTCAATGTTGTAATTATCTGACGATGATAGTGGAGTAAAAAATTGCGAAACCAAATAAACAGCAAAACACGATTTCGCTGTTCGGCCAAATTATTTTTCCAGGTGAAAACGACGGGCTATTTTCGCTGGACGGATCTTTTTCTCCTGGAAAACGAATCCTCGTCCCATTTCGTGTTCGCGTGTTCGCATTTTCGTTTTCGTCCGCGGTTTCGTCATCCCGACGGGCTTCATGGGGAACATAGAGATAGATGCTAGTGGTGGTATGGATTTTTCGAACCGCCAGAAAGATAAGAGAATCGAAAGCCGGCAATGTCGCAGCCGTTTCGACCGACAGGCGTGGTGGTCCAAGCCCAGCTGCAATACCATTTTTTTAATTCAATACGAATCTTTGGATTCCCAGCAATCGTTCGATTTGAAATTTATAATAGTTTGTCTTTAAAATCGGTTAAGGATTTACAGAAAAAAAATAGGAATCGTTGAAAGCTTGAAGAAAATCGTAGTAGAATGACGATAAAAAAAAATGAAAATACATAGATGAGACAGTTTTTGAGACACGATAGATTAAATTAACAATCCTCACATTATATTTCTATATATTAAACGTGTAACGATTCATTATTTCTTCAATTACTAAACTTCGTATTTACTCCATCGACTTAGTGATACGTGCCCCGAAAACTTTCTGGTTGAAGAAAAAAATAAATAAAAAAACAACAAATTGCATTCAAGGTACCGTGATGAATTTAATAAAATAAAATAATGAAGTGAAAACTTTCTCATTCCTCGTCAGAGATCCT
Organism: Neodiprion lecontei; assembly: GCF_021901455.1. Classification (NCBI taxonomy): domain Eukaryota; kingdom Metazoa; phylum Arthropoda; class Insecta; order Hymenoptera; family Diprionidae; genus Neodiprion; species Neodiprion lecontei. The sequence goes on from NC_060262.1 coordinate 3,743,009, forward strand.
TTTCATCTTAACTATAATCTAGCGTCAGAATAACGACCCACTGAATAAAAATTGTGTCTGAAAGTAGAGAAATTTATATAAAGCACGATGCCCTCGGGTTAAAAAATTCATGAGGATATCACGAGCTTAGATAAGCCAGCTATTACTCTTTCGTTCGTTATCGTAAGAATTAGTGAAGAGAAAAGGAGGAGAGAGAGGAAGTGTTGATGTTCAAAAAGAGGAGACGGACTCCTTGGCTTGCAGAATTGGCAAAGTGGCGGGTACCGAGAGGGGCAGGTATTCTTTACAATTTACGAGATGAAAAGCTCATTTCAAACTTGAGGAAAATTTTAGTATACATATACATACATGTATATATACATATATATATATGTGTGTGTCTGTGTGTGTGTGTGTACGTTGTATACATTCTTCTTGTGAAAAGTTCTCCAAGCGTGAGGTCACAGGGCACGGTTAGGGTTAGGTGTCTACTTTATATTCAAAAATATACCCCTGATACTAAACACTCTTTCATCCCTTGTCTTCCTCAATGTCTGCTGCAGAAACGTAACCCTCTGAAAAATTTGCCAACAAACTTGGCACAACTAGAAAAAATTTTCTTTCACCATTCCGTCGCTGAGAAATCATTTGAGGAATTTTTTGTTAAGCAAAATACATCATCGTATTGAAGAAAAAAATTTTGAACTTATTAAAATTGTTAGCAATCAAAGTCGTTCAAAATCATGCGACATATTTTGCGGGTCTACAAGACTTTTAAAATAATCTTGATCGCGGATACCGTGAATGATTTTAATACCTTCGGCAGTTTTAAACAAGTGATATTATCGGCGGTAACCGAGCAAAGAGAGGTTTGAAGAAACGGGTATATTAGAGAAGAATTTCAAACCGGATGGCATAGCGAAAGAGTAGAGGACATCCATCACAGGCGTGCTTCATCATCTTGCTGAGAGTGACGCGAGCCAAAACGTGATGCACATAAGATTGGAGAACTTTACTTGTTCAACACTATAAATATATGCGATGTTCAGAGGCGGGGTTTTAGAAGGCAGATATTTTCCCTGCGGCAAGGAGATGCAAGGAAATGAAATTCCCAGGATGCGGAACGCGCGTGGCCGTAATAGTGCAAAGGTCGATTCGTATGAGATTTCAAATCGGTCAAAGTACCAAACATATCACGGCGCAGACACCTTCGTGATGAAAAAATTTAATTATAACAATGCTGATATGAACCAGCAGAGGTATTCAGAAGTATGTGTTTCCAACGTTACAAAATTTTTATTAATTTCGTCTCGAGTGCCACGAAGACTAGTGAAAAATTACCGGTCAGACCAAAACAAGTATGATAGAAAAAAAAACTTATGGTCGGGGCGCGTTTTTATTTTTCTCACTAGCTTAATTCTCTTTGATCACTTGTGTAATTTTAAGCTTAAAAGGGGAATGCGAATTGGACGTAGCTGTGTGGAAATGAAGTAATTTCATTTTATCTAAAGGTTGGAAAAAGCGGTGGAACATCTCGTCACGGACCTTTAAAATAAAAAAAAAAAATAAAAAATTAGAAATACCGTTACAGATAAAAATCAACTAATGTTACGTACAGAAACGGGGTTGCGAAAATGATCGGTCTTCCTAAACCATTTCAATCCTGCAACAGCGTTCAATGACAGATGGAAAAGATACGCATCTCAGGCACCTGCGAATTCATGATGATCCATCACAGAACTTGAAGTAGAAATTTGCGAGAATTACTGTGAATCCCTGAAGGTGAACCCTGAAGGTGAACCCTGGGCTGTAAAAAGAAAAATATCTACCACGGTGGCCCATGAAAGAGTCGCATGATAGTGAAAATATCGTTCCATAATTCACAAAAAACGAATGTCGATCAGCCTAGTAAAATCTACTCCCGGTTTACTCGTTCTGTAATACAAACTTTGATCAGAACCATGAAATTTTTCAAGAACTTATTGTCAGCACTAATACTATACCCATAACCGTTCCACTTTGGTACATCAGTTTGAAATCCATTCAGCAGCGTTACTCGAATCAGGGTATTTTCGACGCTTTACTTCCCATTGATCAATACCAATCCCGAGTTGGTGATGAAACATTTCATACGCATCCACCGGACGTTAAAGGAGAACGTTCATCGTTCAAATTCCAAATTGCAGAGGATAGCATCATTCCTCTTGCTCGTTTCTCCATAAATATATCCTCGGAAATCTTCCCGGTTACGTTTACGGGAAATGACGTCCCAGAGTTGGCGCAGTGTTGCATTGATCCGAAAATTCGACGCTTAGCTGTATCCGTCAGTCAGGATAGTCTCTCGATTCGTTTCATTTCGTAGAAAGCTGAGCACCGGAGCGAAAGGTGATAATCGACATCAATCATTGCACACCGTTCAATAACTGCAATAATAATCTACGAACAGTAAAAACTCTATCGCAAAATTTATCCCAGTCATGATTCCTCGAGTTTCAGAGTATAGATTTTACATTAAAATCCTACGCGGGTATCAAGACGAAAATTTTCCCTCCGAGAATTGTATTGTATCAAAGGACGCGTTGAACCCAAACATCGGCCTGACCAATCGCTAATCGTTACGGTGCCGAGCCTTGAGAGCCGGGCGAATTACGGTGAGCCCACACAAAGTCAAATCCGAGGGTGGAAGGTACAGTCAAAGTCGTATCTAAGGTGAGGGGGGGTTGGCAAACCGGGGGAATCGCCCAGGGCGGCAAAAACGAAGAAAGCGAGTTGGCCGAATGCGAACACATTTGACCAAGATATTTTACTTGACGATAGCATGTAAGAAAAATTTTTTTTCTCAACATATTCGCTTCACATGTTCCTGGAGGTTCTTTCATGAAATTGTTCATCTGTCATCATTGATGAATGAACAGAGTTGAGAAAACGAGTTCTCTTGGGATGAATAATGTGTCGTTTGCTTATCAACCCCTGACAGATTTTGACAGAATTTTTGTGTAGCTTGATTTTTTATTCGAATAAATCACATTGAAGAGAATCTTTTTTTTTCTCTCTCCTCATAAGTCGTGCAGTTTTTTAAAACATATTTTTATGAAAATGCTGGAAGATTTTGCATATTTAATTCGTTTCTGAATCGTCACGCAGTGAATGTTCATTTCCAAATGTACGATTTCTATCCGTTAACCCTCGGAGTGTACAACTATTTTTTCGATCATATGAGATCCAGTGTTTTTTTTTACGGTCTACCGTTTCAGAACTACTTACTCGTCCCATCAACGTGAAAAAATTCTTCGATATTCCTCAAATATTGTAAAGTCAATCCGCCGTAGTTCAAATGTCTCTTCGGAAATATTAAATGATGGAAAAATATTCCTTCAAAATTGTCGTTTCTATGAAAAAAGGAAATTATCTGAAACAATGGTAGTTTTTTAAATTTTTCACACCTTGGGTGAAAATTTGAAAAAAAATTGCGTAAAATAGCGATAAAGTCGAAACTTGAGAACAAGATCCGACACATCCTGTGTGTTCTCCGAAGTTGAAAGATACTATAATTCACAAACGAGGAATTACAGAAATCGATTTTCACCGAGTAATTCGATTTTTCTCATTCGCAATATTACAAATCATTTTTCGCCAGATATTCTTGCCATTTCTCATTTGTCTTTCTTATTCGAGCCTTTGCCACCTGAGTATTTACCGCAGCATCTACGGTCCATGAAATATCTCAGATTATTTAATCTACGATATTTCTTTCTCATGTATATGCTTACATACTAAAAATAAATATCATATGAGATTTTAAATATTTGCCATTCGTGAAACAATCAATTCCAGTACTATTATCGCAACGTCTGCTTTTCTGAAGTACCCGAATGAATTTCCAGATCTTAACAGAGAAAATCGAGTTGGCAAATGGAATAAATTGGTATAAGAGGGAGGCAGTCTTAGGTCTTGCCCCCCCTTTAAAACATCCTAGATCCGGCGCTGGGATACAAGTCAGGGGTATGAGACTCTGCGCCAAAACCAAGCTGACATTGATTTTCCACCGCAGAGGATATCGGCCAGTAAACTACGAGGCAAATCAGAATTCAAACACCAACGTCAACACGAACTCCAAGTCTACAACGGACCGTGGCCTTCGAGCAGATAGGTGGGTAGGTAGGTACCATGGAGGCCAAAGATAACGAGAACTATCTCATATGGGGTTTCAACTAAAGACACTTGCACCAAAAAACGATGGATAGTGATTCAACATGTCACCAGAACCGCTCCAATAGCAATCAAGGTTCAATCTGATTGGCGCTTTCCTTTAAATATGAAACCTTTGCTACAGCAATGCCATCTTAATTGTACTCGGGTGCGGGTAAAAAATCAGAAAAACTAAAAATCAGAATGGTCAGAATTCCGAACATAAATATATCGAAAAGTCGCAATCACGAAAGAACGAAGTGGTGAATCTTCATTATGCTAGAAATAATGGAAATAGAATATAAAAGTATCGAAATTTGAAGTCATACAATTTAGAATACACATCTGGTGAAAATTCCGAAAGGCCATTAGCAGAATGAGGCAAACCAAAACAAATAACCTTCGGATCGATCGTAAAGTAGAATTTTCATCTATTCGAATTCATAAGTGCGAAGGATCAAGAATCAGAACGGTTATAACTCCGAGTAGTAATCTCATACAAGGCTTGGAATACAGAATTGCAGCATGTCGGAATCGTCGGAATGAAGAATCGCAATATATCGGAAGAGTCGATAACTCATATCGTATTAGAAGCCAAGAAATATAAGTTTACGATATCAAAAGTCGTATTCAATCTTTTAACGAGACAAAAATATTGCAGATAAAAGGATACGCCCGATGCAACTAAGAATTTCTTTGATTCTGTATAAAAAACATTTTGCAAGTCAAAATAGATTAGTCGGTTACTTTCGGAATACCGATCTTTTAGAATTGTACGATTCTGAATAATGACCCTTCTACATTCTGGATATCTGTTTTCCGCCGTTTCTAGATGATCAAGTTCTAACTTTTATTTTCATAATATTTGGACGTTTGAAAATATGAAACTTTCTACAAATTCGTTCTCTGGAACATTGACTCTATACACTATTGAATTCTGCATCTTTGAATTCTTGGATTAACGTTTTCTGAAGTAAGTGAGTTCGGATAATAATAAAAACTCTACTAAATACATTTTAGGTAAGCTGCAGCTTTTTATCGGGTACCATTTGGGACTTAAAATTTCTGATAGCATCTGTTCTGTCATACTTGTCAATCGAGTTTATTGAATTCGGAATCCTGGCCATTTTGACTTTCGGTTTTTCTGATTTCTTACCCCCACCCCTCAACCAAACTACCAGAACTTTATCCTGAGGGTGCATTTCGTGGTCTGACCCACAGGGCTGAAGGGAGAACTCTCATCGGATTTCCACAAACTTTTCCCCAGTTGTTATTAGACGCGGTAAGCAGAGCTGAGGGCCTTCAGTAAACTCGTCTGCAGCAGCTCTCATCGAGTAACTCAAAACATGCACCATAGAACTGGTTCTTCGCGTAACGCTCTGCAGACTCGCAAATTAATTACGAGATTATGTAGGAAGTGAACAGTTGTAATGTGGGCTATGGAGAGGTTGGCTTCTATGGTACTTTGAATGGTGGAATGGTGAGTCTGCTTGACACCCGGCGAAGTATTAATACGAGAAGAGGAATCAGAGAAGCGGAAATTTTGGTAATTGACTACGTTTCTGGCGAGCCCTTTGCACGAAGTTATCCAGTTTACAACTTCCTGAAAATGTGTCACGACATAACGAGGTGGATTCTTGATCTCTAGTCGGATTGTTTCAGTGAACACGTTAACTTCGACTTCATCATTTCTTCGAATTAACACTGCGTTCAGTTTAATTCCTCTGTATCTCTCATTTCCTGGCACTGAAATATGGGATATTCAAGAGCACCGGATGATCCCTGTAACACTTCCGGAAAGAGAATTGAAGTTCGTGCAGCTTGACTATCCACCTGGATTAATCTGTAGGTCAGATTGATGTGGTCTACCTTCAAGTCCAGAGTCAAGATTTGCTCAAGACAATGCACACAAGTTATACGACTGAGCTTTGTAACGATCGTAAAATCCCACGAAGTCATTCCGTTTAACACCATGAATAGGCAGTAGTAGTTTCGTTACGTAATTATTTCATGTAACAAAGGGAATTCGAATGAAATCCTCGAGTCCATTTTGTGTGAAATAAACTCATTTTTACAAAATAGTCAGTGATCTGAGTCAGTTGTACGGTATGTAGCTGGATATAGATTTTTGCAATTTTATCATTTTTCAATGGTTACAGCTGTTGCATCGTTTTGATATTTGAGGGCGGACTGAATTTTAATTGATGAGTGAAATTGGTCAAGTTATGAAAGCTGTGAGCGACGAAAAGACGTGAAAGATAGGTACTGGAAAGCCTGTACGGTATGTCAGACAAGTGGAGAAGAGACAAGGGCGCTTTGCGTCAGTTATAGTTGGAAAATTTAATCAACTCTCGTGAGTCGTAAACTGACAAGCTCAAAGGAAGGAAGTATTTTATTTAGCGACGATAATAATAACAATCCCGTAATATCGCCGCTCGCACTTTGAATGAAACGTTTATACCTAGTCAAGCTGCTACTGAATTTAACTACCGAGAATCGCGACGCAAAAAATACCATAGTTGACGATTAAAAATAATTAAAACATTTAGACACAGAATCGTACGATAGGTCTGAAGTGCTGGTTAACAATACTTAACAATAAGGGACGCTACGTAATACCTGCTTTAATTTGAAGCTTGTGCGACACGCAGGATTGTAAGTTTCTTGATACATGTATAGATTTTCCTAATTAGGATATTTGACATTCAAACCATGCAGCAGGTTAGTCCAATTGATTGCAATTTATTACAATCAAAATTCATAGCCATTTATTCTCGCTCGATAATTGACGTGTCAATTCGCATGACAGCAAAATCGAGCTCAATTTGTTCACACACTGTGCGTCAAATAATTCGGTAAAATTTAAACCAGGTCATGTCAACTGTGACAGACGGCTGAATGCAAACCTCGAGGCAGTGCATATTCAATATTTCGATTCCAAACGAGAAACCAAGCAGAACGCAACCCATGAAGTCGATTTTTTACTGACCGCTTCACCAGTGATCACGCAAAAGTGGAGAAAATAGGCGAAATCCGTTGTTGAATAACCGTAACCACCAAATTCCAATGTCTGTGCTTCCGTTCATTGGACTGACACAAACTTCAAATTCTACTAGAGAATAAAAACTGTTCGAAACGTGCAAAACGATATAAACTCGGGAACATTAACAAGGAACCCTGGATACGTTGACCACTCCAACTCCGATCGAGTTCACATAAATTGCAGTGTCATGTTTCATTATCGAATAGAAACATTCCAGCGTTGGTTTCGTTCAAATCCATCAAGCGCATCAAGAAATCATCCCGTTTAGTGCCCAGCTTTGAAAGTTGTTCTCACCTCTCTAAAGCATTTATTAAAAAATATGAACGAGATGAAAATGGGGGGTCGACCAACCTACGGTTCCTCGTGAGTCAACGATTCCTTTCAAACATTTGCGCAACAGGAGGTAAGCTGTACCAGCCAAGCGGAAGTAACCCTGATAGTAACGCCAAGGGGGAACAGGGTCAATCCGGAACTTTGGAGGATGCGAGTTGACTGGAACAGGGGTTGCACTTCCCTTGGGCTTTTCAGCACAAGTGATTCAGGTACGTCGGGTGGTGATTTGCCGTGTAATTTGTGACCCAAGTGGTTGTGACTATGCAGCTTTAGGCGCTGTATGCCGGATACTACAACCCCTGCACCTCGGGGCAACAGGAAGCGGCGTCGGCTCTGGACCCCATGGGAGGCTGAGGACCGTATATTTGTGGCCATGGTAATCCGTGCCGAGCAAATTACCGGCCTGGTTACCTACCTCGCGCACATTTCCTATCTCGTAAACTATCCCTCACTCCAAATCACACCTGCCATGCTGGTGGGGATGCTTTTGAGCCCAAGGAACCTCCTTTTAGTTGAGGTCAGGCGAATCGATGTCGAACACAACAGCAACAGCGACGTCAGCATGGCTCGGAATTGCCCTTAGATAGTAGCTAGCGAACCGAAATGTTGGAAAAGTCTGACTCATTATTTTGATGAGATCATATTTGATCTGGAAATCTTCTGAATTAGTTTAATATATGGATGATGAGCTCGACTAAATGCTCAAAGTTGAGATTTTTGTTTTGGCGATAAGCTTTTGCTTCGAGTGAAACTTCTTGTCTTCATTAATGTTGTTGATCAAGGTTGTGAATATTTACTTCTAGTTAGGTCAGAGATTACTTGGTTACAATAAATTGAAGTTTAATTTATGATTGATTAATGGACTGATTAAACTGATTAAACGGAACATATTTCATTGCTAGATGTCTCCTGTTCGACTGGGAAAATTAGTACGTTCATGGGAACTCGTTACAGGGCATGAAGCGTAGGTCGCGTTTCGATTTTGAAAAATCTTCTCTGTTTAACCCTTCACAAAAATGAAGAGACAAATTATGGCTCTTTGAATATTAAAGTTAAAACGATGGTTTCATAGATATTGGAGTTCAAAGTGGCGTTGTTCGATGTATCGAAGTACATCAAAGTTTCTGTAAACTTGTTTTCCAATAACTATTCTTCAAATCGCCGATAAACGTTACAGGAATGGCTCGGAAGGTCATCGTTCGCTGACCGTGTCTGTTTTCATATTTCACTTCAACCGAAATTGATTACGTCGATAACAGTTCAGGCTAAATTAGATTGGGCTAGGTTGAATTAAATTACGTAAGGGTCAGAATGTATTTGCGGTAATGCTATTAAACCCTTGATTATCTCCAATTCAAAAGCAACACTTCTACCGTCTCGTGCATTCTACTTAAAAATTTCAGAACCAAATATCTTCGTAACCCTTTTTTCGCCAGAACAGTAATCACCGGCAGTAAGCAATTCCTCGGCATCAGAAATCGCGATTATACTTCGCTTTGACTTATAATTCTCACCTTTATATCCCAGGGATTTCCCTCCAAGCCCAAAACAAACTTCTCAAAATTCTCGCTCCTCTCAATTCTAGTGTCGGTCTGACTGACGGAGGATTTCTGTTCCTTGGCCCTGCGAGTCTTCCTCGATTTTTTCTCTCCTTTTCTTCATCTCTAACCCAGCCTCACCCCTCCTCCCACCCTCGTGACGTAGAGATCACAGTCGGAACACTTTCGCTGATACCAGCGGCTGACCTCATCAAAGATTCATTCCGGTTGATGCCGCTCAAATTCGTCGAGCCGGATTTATTCCCCGACTTTTTACGCTTCCTGAACCTTCTACCGGGACCCACAGTGGCAGTAAAGTTGACCGTTTAGACGGCGGCTAGCTTTGACTTTTATCACAACTTTTTTTTCACTTTCATCTTCTGCACTGGATCGTTGTTGAATTGGTATCTCATCATTAACTGCATCTTAATTCATCCTAGACTGATCATCCACCGATTAATAGTGAGCTTTCGATTCTCAAGATCATTAAGAGTGCGAAACTGTACCCGAAGTTTTTTTTTTTTTTTGAGGAAATTTAATGGATTGAAATTGAAGGAAAAAGCCACTAAATCCGCACGGCTTTCTGATAGACATTCATTGGTATACGATGAAAATGGATGGAATAATGGCGTAAGTCTAACGCCACATTTGTGGCGAGAAGGAACATTAAGCCTCAGAGCTTAGTTTGATCGAGGAAATTGTAACGGCACAATGAGCGAACCGAAATATGCTAATTAGAGGGCCATAACTCGGTTACAGTACGCATTAACAGACAATGTCTGGTTTGGCCTTAATTGCCCGTTTCATTGTCAAACACAATGTTTCCAACCGCATAAAATTGCTCGTCTTACGTCAGCCGTACCATTTTTCACGTTGGTTTAAAAGCTCGCTTTTAATTTACGGCAGTTGCAAAAATTCATCGGATTCTTTCACAAATTCAGGTATCTATTTTCTCTCTTCCTACAGTTGAAGGAAATGAATACGAGAGAAAAATATCAACGCAGGCACACACGCACTCGCTGCCAGTGTCATAAATCTTTCACAGTTGTTACCTAATCCGATAGCTTTGATGAAAACGTGAAACTTTTACGAAATTCGATTCCCAGTTACGATGAAAAAACAATCGATTTCCTCTTTCGGTTTATTCTTTTCGGTTATATTTCATATTCCTCTTTACTCTCTCACAGCTTACAATCATCGTTTTCAGTAGTCCAAGATCGAAGAAGACAGTGAGTAGTCAGATTCAATAAGGCTTTGCAAGTTCCTTTGAAACTTGTTTCGAACAAAGTTCACCGCTCCAAAAGCGCTCGGAACTATGAAGTATGATCAGATAATACTACATCATTACAGCACAATTTTTGAAACGCTATGAAATTTTCCAACCAGATTCGTAACACACATCAAAGGACTATGTAGCGAAATTTTATCCTCGATGATTGAAAACAGCTGATTGCGATAGCTTCTTCCGAGTTTGAACCGAGAGAATTCGAAGAGAGAAAACGGAAAATACTCGATGACCTCGTACATTTTACTTGAAAAGATTCCCGGTCACCACTACACCCAGCTTAATTGGACCTCCGTGTACCTCTGGGAGAAGCGAGGTTCGACCGAAGCGCGCTCGGAGGATTGGAAAAGGGGTGATGAAAGCGGAAGAAAATACTTGGAGCCGTAAGTCTCAGAGCACTCGGGGTTGAGTCCCACCCGATAAAGAAGGACAGGGTTACAGATTCGCTAATTTGTTCGCTTTGAACTTGCGCCGAACAAATTATGCGTCATTCAACACCTTCTCTCTTTCGAATGAGTCGCTTTGAAATCGCCTTGATCCTTCTCGACGCGATAATGTTGCCTCTCAGTTTCGAAATCTTCCCATACGAGCCTAAATCGCTAGACACAATGAACACCCAGACAACAACGCGTCACTTGCTATTGATTCGAAAATGTTGCGTGCAGATTTGAAGTAGCTAAAGAATCAGGCAACTCGGATAAAAGATCCTCTGGTTTGGGTACACTCGATGTTTTTCGAACAAACATGCTTTAGAGATTAATCACTTTTCTGCGGATCCTCAACGAGTTGGAGAAGCATATTTCTTGGTTTGATTGAAAGCACGCAGTGTGATATCCTCGGTGAACAATGAATTTCTTTCATTTAGCTGGCTCCAGCTTTTGTGGTTCGATATCAATTTCCCCGTAATTGGAAGTAAACATTAACTACCACCACGTCGATGTAGGTGAGAGGCTTCGGTTGAACTGGATTAAATGAGAACAAAACTGCAGGATCATTTCTGAAAAGAAACCGATCGGAATGCAGTGGCTATATACTTCCACGAAATAAGAGTATAACTATATCTTAGTGAAAAGAATCTTCCTTGGTAAAAAGCGAAGGAAATCCGCGACTCGATCTCGGAATCAAGAATCGAACCTGACGACGAATGAAAGAGGAGATAGTTCGTACTTTTCTTGCATAAGTGAACAAGAAAGTCCCTCCGGCGTTGTCACGACTAAAAAATAACCGTTGATCATAACCAAATCATTCAATCAGTGGTTCAGTTCAGCGTCGAAGAATAACGGAGATTCTCTCAGAATCCTAGGTACGTTCAGCGTGGGAAAAGTGAAGAAGTAAAAGGTTTACCCTCCACGACACGTGTATTCGCTGGATAAATTCAAGCGTAAATAAATACCAGAGTACGCTTACCATAACCATATAAGAGCGTGGCGAATGGATGGGATGTTGGCACCCTGAGCTTAGTCGTAAAGAATTTACCCGAGTAAACCTCCCTCTCTTTCGCTCTCTCACTTTTCTCCCGTCATCCCCATGGCGTTATTCCCCGAGTTAACCAGGCTGCGCTGCGTGCTACCTCCACCCTCATAAATCAATGTTTAATTATAAACTAGAGTAGACGCACTTGCGCGTCGGTTAAGGGGTTAATCATATCCCATGGTGGTTTCGATCACTTTCCTACTTTCACCAACGACACCCATGGTCTGCATCCACTTCAACGCACGCACACAGTAACCGTTGGTAATGCATCCTCTGACTTCGTTACCGACACATTGACCAGGATTTCGTTTGTGGAGCCGCGACGAGTTCGCAACTTCGTTTCCCTGATCTCGTTCACGGTGCATCGTCGTCTATCGAAGTTTAAACCCTTCCAACTTCTCCGCCTAGTGGAATCCCGATTCTAAACAATTCGCAACCAGTCCAAAATCAATCTCTGAAAAACATTGTCCCAAGGCTATTTCTCAGGATGTGGCTGTCATTTTATCGCGGAATAGCTCAACGGTTACTGCTGAGGAACCCATTCTCTACGGGCACCATTAACGATGATGCAGACAACCTTTAGTCTCGGACGAACGCTTGCTTATTGCTCAGATACAATTGTACCATCGAACAATTACCGTTCGAGAGTATACGACCAGGACACTAGGAACAGGGTATCAACGTTTACGATTCGGTCCAAATGGTACCATTGCAGTCTGTGCGGTCCGACGGTATCTCTACGTTACGTACGGTCACCTTCTCGTTTTGGGCACTAGATGGAACACCATTAAAGATTAACGGCTTTGAGAAAAAAAAACCTAGAAGTTGTCTAACGGCAGTTTCTGAAGAGGCACGATAATCGTTATTCATAGCCAGTCAGGATTAGCTATCTCCTAGAGATACAATCTATCGAAATAAGCTGTCCAACCATCCTGCGGCAGGACAGAGTTGGATGAATCGCCAAAAGTCTGACGACATTGTGAGATGCTATTGAATCCGAATCGAGCCAAGTTTCCTGATTTTTGCAGGAATCGTTTCACCGTCATACGGGACACTAACAATAAGATCGGTGTTCAGAATTGAACAAATATTTCACTACCTTGACCTATTGTTGGAAAAAACAAAAAAAAAAAAATAGAAGGCAGAGCGCGAAACTGCTGTAAACAAAATTATGGTTCGCCAAGCCTTAATCTGCGTCACTCCTACGTCATGTTTACCTCGTTTCACGTTATTTTTTCACAGTTTATTTTTACTTTTCACCCCTGAAATAGCCCTGCCTTACCTCCGCAACCTGCCAGTCAAAACCCTCGGCTTTACCTACTTCAATTTGTCTGATACACGAGTCGAGAAACTGTTGACACGTGACGTGTTGGCCGCAAGATTCGCGTATCCTTTTCTGAGAACGTCGCAATTTTCAAAAACTTTGATGAAGTGCCGGTGCAAAGTAGGCAGTGGAAAAGTTTTTCAACCGAGTATATTAGCATCGTGAAAGAATCCGGACGAGGGTTTATAATTAAGCTTTTTGCGAACCCAATTCCTTCCAGTCCGCGGGCCAATTTTGTCGGAAGAATTAATCGACGGTCGGTAAAAATAGAAACTTATGCGAACGAGTTCCGTCAGAGAATTGGAGAGTTACGTTACTGATTGCGATCGCTGAAATAAGTCAATTTTTTTATCGTTGAATGTAGGGAGAAATTCACTCAACAAATTGAAACAATAACGGTGTACCTAACAAGACGAAATTGATTAAGGTGGGCGCTGTAATTAGTCAAGAAACAAAGTTCCAAAGTTGCGATTGGATGTTGAAGATTATTGTAACTCTGAGTTCTGAACCACGGTTCATCCTTCGATTTACGATGTTTCAAACAACGAATAGACTCGGTGCTTCCAAACGCCGGAAAGAACTCTTCAGTTTCTATACAACCGCAGGTAAAAGATATTAACCATGGATTAAAAACCGGCAATTCCATAGCAACTAAAGTGAATTATACGCGAGACTTTGTTTTTCTCAAAACTGACGGATAACGGCAAGTGCGTTTTTATTTTCAACGGAGCTTCTCTTTTTATCATAGAGTCTGAAAATTCTGTTCAATCTTTGTTACGACTTTTCTCATTTTCTGCTTCTTTTCTCGTCAGTTCTCCCTTCAAATCCCAGATTCTTAATTTGAAAAATTCTCATTACGCGATAAAAAATGATCTACAGAAGGTTGCGGAAGTTTTGAACTTGGAGTAAAGAAAGGATTTTATTCGACAATGCTAACAAAAATTTTAATACGTTCATGTTTTAGTTTCTCTTCGATTCAGCTACGGATGAATCAATCTTCGTCTTTGGTATTATCTGTTCAGTTTAACGTTGCGTACAGGACATTAAAGTCCGTGTTGTAATTGCATCGTTGCAATTCGCTGGTTTAATATGGGACAATAAAACTGTGCAGTAAAACAATCCATTGCACAACTGTGAATAATTATTTTCCCGGCATATTTAATTATCGCACGAATAGGCTCGTTCGATTCTAAACGTCGAATCACTTGTTCCAACAAATAATTAATTACGGACCTTTCCGTCATGCAGATGGAAAACTTCAGGCTACCAAATTACCAGCTACTTGCGGAGGCCAGTTGAGAGGATACAAAGGGCAAATTAGCCCGCGCTCGATTGGATACGGAAGCACAAAATGACGGTAGGAAGTGGAAACGGTGATTGGAGAGTCTGAGGTGCCGTTATTGTAATTTACGACCGGATTAACCTGCGCCCATAGACTTTTCTGTACACCAAATTTCAATACCTTCCAGAATCAATCGCAAGGATTTTACGAGATTTAAGATGAATGCGTAAATTTTGATTTCAGATTTAAAAACTCTTCGGTAAATTCCAAAATAAGCGAAGAAATTTGAATCGCCTAAAGAGTTGCCAGTCAAATCCCTTAATTATTTCAAAGGATTTTAAAAGATTTTAAAAAACTTTCTGTGTTTCGCAGTCTATTTTTCTTCTTCAACATTCACTAGACTATTCTTTCAGAGGAATTTCAAAAAATTTCACAAGCAATCATAAAATTGTCCCTCAGAAAATCCCACCACAATTATCGAGAATAAAATTTAAAAGTATCAAAAATTAAATTGAGCTCAATTAAATAAATGAAACTCATTTGAACTAATATTTGTACACATATCGAAAAATACGTAACTTATTTCACACGACGATCTCTGCGGATATGGATATAATACATCGTGTACGTGATACGTAAAAACGAAAAAGACCTGACGGATTAATTCGGTTTGAAATTCGACGTACCGGGTGGCAGCTGAGCTGCAAAATGTCCCTCGAGATTAATTTGACACATGCGATCACGCGTACATGTGTATAATAATACGTGAATAGGAGGTAGCCGTAATTTCCGCGTTGGAAATCAACAAATCCGCAAAGTAATTGGGAACGGCTGAAATTATCGAATCAGATAGAATGGCCGGCAGGCAGACGGGGCGGCTTTTCCATATCCATATACTTGCTTCCCTATGCATAATACCCACCCTATATACATAAAGGTATGTGTATACATATGGTGCCAGAGTCTCGCCTGCAGTGCAGAATTTGAATAGCCATCGGTTATCGAACGTTGCCTGATGCTATTTGGCAGAGCGAAACCAATAGGACGGAACGTGGATTGAAGACCAAGTGTTTGCAAGCTCTTGGTGTTACGAAGTCACGCAGAGTCTGGCCGACACAATTTCCATTATGTTTCGTGATTGGTCAGTTCAATTGGCCGCGAGGCAATGATGAATATTGAAAGTCCTCGCGGCCGAGTTCGATAAACGAATTTTAAATCGCAGATAAATCGATTAATTTGCAAATTATCTGAGATGAAAGAGAGAGGAAAGCTTTGAAGCTCTGCTTGTCGATGATTTTTGACTTTTGATTTTTTTTTTTTTTTTTGTTTTTCAGCGATCGAAAACTGTGCAAAACTACATCTAGATTCAAAAATAATAAAAGTTTCTATTCAAGTTTTGCTCGATTTGATAAATATTATAAACCGAGATCGGGAAATTTTCATCGAGAATAACGAGAGTTACGAATTTTCTCAAACTTTAGGTGACTTCAATCGTAGCCAAAAATTGCCAAAAAATTTTCACCAAACTTTTCCGTCGGAAATGGTAAATCAATTTCTTCGTAAATTCTGATGCAATATTTTTTCAATTCGCATTATCGAGCAATAACAGAAAACGATAATGTGAGTAATAAAACTGACTAGATACGTTTCTGCAGTTTCTTTTTCTTTTTTTTTTTTCCAAACGGTAAGAGGTATGAGGATATGAAAACATCTCGAGTAAAGCTACCGAAAAATGGAAGACGAAGAAAAATTCTTTGCAATATTTTCCACGAAAGTACGCAAATTTCGAAGCTATTTCTGCGACAGCTCGAACTTTCCGCATTGAACAAAAATACATTTCGAAATACGTGAAAGGCGCTGCGCGGAAGTTGTAGTGGGAAAAATAACTTGAGATGGAAAAGAGTCTGACATCGCTGAAAATATACAGAAGAGCGTGTACCCGAAGTTTCATTTTTCTATCGATCCCGTTGCATTATCCGACACGTTATGGGCATATATAACCCAGCTGTCTATTGTCGACGTAATAACGTGCCAAAAACATCTGGAAGCTGATTTTTCCAACGCTTTGAGAGGCTTCCTTTTGTTACATATATTGCACGAGCATATATATATATATCCTTCCTGCAACAGGATTTTTCCGCTTCGTTTTAGCCTCGGCTTCACTCCCTCTCTTCCTTTCACCCCACAAAAGCATCGCATCGTGTTGCAAGCTCGTTGATTTTACCCCGCTACAGCCACTCCTGTACAGATAAATTTGTCCTCATGCATTTTATCGCGACGCTCTTTGCACGGCTTTGCGAGCTTTCGAAAAAAAAAAAAAAAAGGAACAAGTAGCGGTTAATAGAAGAAAATTTTTCACAAGACAGTTGCGTGTAGAATAAATTCGCTGCTGAATATATATACGTATATATATATATATATATCATCGTACGATTCAAAAACTTTTTTCACAGTCTATAACAACATCTTGAAAGTATTCAACGTCCATTTGCCTAAGTAAGAAGAAAAAGAAACTGAAGAGACCAGACGATGATAACCGATGTCACGACCTTCAAGATTTCTCAATATATATGTATATATGTACATTTGCGAAAATGAACTTCAGCGATCCGTAGGTTTGATACGATCGTTTTAAAAGCAAAGTTCTGCGAAACTTTTCCGTTTCCCACTCGATTTTCTATGGTGAGGGAATTTTTCACACGGCTCACAGCCAGTATCGCGTAATTATTCGTCAGCCATGCTACGTCGAGCAATGCAGAATGCATTTGCACGCTCGAATGCGCGGAGAAATTGATCCGTATCACCATCGGCTGATCGAAATTGCGCCTGTTCAGCGGTGCCCCAGGTTCATCAGGAGACCTAAAATTGGAGGAGGGACGTCTGACGGATTCTAGCCATGCGCCTCACGAACGCCCCGCCGGAAAGCCCGACCTACAGGAATTAACTATGGGACATCCAGCGCCGCCGGTTTGTTTCAATTAGATTTCATTGACTGATTGCAGTGACAAAGCCGGCGCGTTTTAACGTCGAATTTGATTTCGAAGCCCCGCTTTTGTCTCTTGATCGTCCTCGTTCCCATTACTCCGTTTAATTAATCATCGAAAATTGAAATCGGGACGGTGAATCGCCCACGTGAATGTAGGCGCGTGCACATCCGCAGGTCCCCACCCCGGATTTGATGAAACTAATTGCATTATACAATATTACGTACGATGCAGGATGTAACGAAATATTCGAGTAAATGATTCCTCGAACCGATCGATATTCAGCACAGATAACACGGAGTTGTGTGAAGATTCGACAGTTGAATTTATAAGCGTTGTCAGAAAATCAACATGGCCGCCGTTCACCCGCTTGCGATTTTATTTTTGCGATTAGATCCTTCTCACCACTTTCTAACGACCTAGCGGTACGTCATTCGACGCAAAATAATGGCAAGAACGGTTCTGTAACGATTTCACCTTGGACCGAAATACCAGCGATGAGTATTCGGACAAAGAAATTCACCGGCTCGTTCTCCAGGGTTATAAAATTCGACAAAGCATCGTGCAACCCACATCCTATCGACTCTTCGGAAGTTTCAACGGTTGGTAGTAAACAACTTTCACTTCGGGAATGATAAAACTTTGCTCATTGAGAATAGTTTCAGCTTGCCAAAACTCAAAGATGGAAAGTCGAGTTAGGTGACGCGGTTACATCGATCGATGCAAGAAGGTGGAAGACACGGTCGTCTCCTGTAGTTCGTTTTATAGTTACTGATAAATTATGCGTACCAGATACGGTCGACCTTGCCTTGTTAAATTACTTTTCATTTTCTCTCTCTAAAATATCTGTATATGTATATATCTCTCTTTCTTTCCGAGGAAGAAGATAAAGAGACATTGTTTAATTACAAAAAAATTCGGGACAGAAAAATAAAATGCAAATTTTCGAGCACTCCGGGCCTCCGCAGTTGATTTAAACCTGTCCGTTTTGGATGTTTTGTAATTAACGTGAACACTGTTGCAAACCCAATTTAGAGGATATCCAAATTTGATTATTCCCCTGAAAGTGCTGGCCGAGCGGGAAATTATGCATCAACGGAGAAAAAGGTGGCTCAATATTGTCATACATTATGCGATGTACCCGCCGTCGTGCAAATATGTGTGTAACGTTTGAACGAGCGTTTGAATTATGACGTTGAAATCCATGCGATGTAATAATTTTCAAGGGTACTTGAAAATATCAGGTTATTTTAACGGTCGTCAAAGTCATTTTCAATGTTACAACGCTGAAAAGTGCGTTGAGTAAAAAAATCATCGACATCACGAATGCGAAGTTGAAAATCAACTTAAAGGGAGGTGTTGAAATCGCGGCAGGGAAATTTAAGGCCTGAAATTTGAACGTTGAAAGCCGCTGGTGTCGGGCGTATTTCTTGTTAGTTTGCATTATCGAGCAAACATATCCCGCGACACCTTGAAACATTTTTTGAATTTATAACCCGCGGGTTTTCACGAAAATTTATGTGCTCCATATACATCCGCGTTCATGTATATGAAGATATGCCGGGTTTACATCTAGGCAGGAATATCCCACCTTGGTAAAATGTATAAACGTTGATGGAAAGTCAAGACTCAAAAAGGACTGTTCCACGGCTCTATTTTGTCATTTCGTCGCCCCGGGCGAAGTATCTCGTAAGTATTCATAAATTTTGGGAGATATCCGAAGCACCGTTGCGTTGACGCAAAAGCTCGCGAAAAAAACTGCAAGCTCGCATATATAAACTCAAACCTTCATTGTATACCCACCAAGATTTTTTTTTTTTTCTACCCACGCGCTGTTTCGCTAAGACGATATTTTCCCTTTTGAGTTTGCCTAATGTTCTGGAATTTCGTTGTCGAGAAAATCTTCCGATACGTTTTATTACTAGTATTATTATTACTTATGTAGTCGATTCCGCGACGTTAAGGCTTCACGGTGCTGGTCCGAAATGTGTCTGTTGATCGACTCGAAGTTCTTCTCAAACGACGTAACATTTCCTTCTCGGTGGAATAAAATATCTCAACGTTCGGGGAAAAATAACTCCGAATCCAAGATTCGAAATGTTTAGTTTCGCATCGTTCTAGAAATAGCTCAATTTTTTTTTCACCGTTCACAAATAATACAGTCGTAACAGTGAATTTAACCTTTAACAAGAACAGAGCTTCGTTTTGTTTATTGCTTATTCAGACACGTGAAATTGTTCAAGATCCCGTAATGTCCACCATTATTTACGATTTATATAAAGTTTCATCTGCTTGTGCGTGTGTATGTTTTTTTTCTGTTTTCATTTTATCCAAATTTTCCCAAGACCTCTATTCGACGAAATTGATTTAGCTTGAAGAGATCGTTGAAGTTGGAAAAGTTGGAAAAGTATCGGCACCTACCACCTCAAAGATGCACTTTCGGAAACGAAGATTGGATACCTCGTTGGTTGGATAGCTGCGACGCTCGAGAGATGCGCCGATATCCGGTAGTGATTCAGGAAGCACTGAGAAAAGCTCGATAATTGAATGGCCGAGGCGTGACCGAGTCGACCGAGACTTGATACGGTTGGTTATTTCACGGATCCCAGAATGCAGTGCTACACTCGACGACAAAGTCGTTCAAGCCTTGTCAACCGGCGACGATCCTGGTTTTCGCGATACGAAAGCTCCGGCGATTCCCCAAATTTACAATAAATAAGTTCGCAAAGTCACGGATCACCGTTCGAAAAAATCTTTAGTGAATCGATATAGGTAATAAAATATCACGAGCTACGTTAATTTCAAGGTTCTGAGCTCTAACCAGTTACACATATTTTTTTCTAATATTATATCCGTAATAAAAAGTATCGCGTGAAATAGAAAACAGAGAAATTTCTTCTTTCTCCCCTTTTTCTCCGTCAGATGGTGAAAAAGTGACGGTAAATAAAGTTCGTAATAGTAGAGAGAAAAAGAAATCGTTTTATTCTCGAACCGAAGCACCTTTTTTGCCACACGTTCGACCGGGACTTGAAGCTATTTTTTAGGCTCGACACCGTGAGAGCTTTTATTTTTATTTTTGAAAAAAGAGCAACGAGTTTTGATTTAAAAAATTGATAGTTTGAGTCGAGTCAGCCGAATTCGTGAATTACTGACGTTCATCACCGCGAGTGTGTTTATGCATTATTTGCAAGTAATCACGAATCCCTGAAAGCGTTTCATGACGCGTTGCAAGCTCGACGCTTTTGACCCGAGCAAACCCGGCCATTAGCATATGACCGCATATAACATTGATGCGATGCCCTATTTGCTACTGACAGTGGACACGCTGTTTGGCCGAGTCAAAGGGCCGCTGTAGGGAGAACTTCAGATTAGTTATACACGAATATGCAGTATGTCGAATGAAGGTATGTGCGCATCATTTTGCCCTGGATCTGACCCTTGACCTGCCGAATTGGGCCCGCGATTTTTTATACGATTGTTCTCACTTCGAAGGGCACTCGGTTTTTTTTTATTTTAGAATTTTTGAACTCGATTTGAATTTTCTACAATTTTTTAAAACGAATTTATTGATCGACGCAATGTACAAATCTGAAAAATCGTGTGTCAGATATCAAAATTCCTAAGCTTATAAGCACCGGAGTGGAGAAATTTTTTCCTTCTCGCTGTTTTCAAGCTTTTTTCGGAAAAAAAAACGGTAATAGAATTGATATTACAAAAAAAAAAATACATGTCACTTTTTCGGAACCGTTTTACGACTTGTGATTTTTTTCAATAGCACGATAAAGAAGAAAAAACAACTCTTGGAGAAAACTTGGAAAAAATTTCAAAAAGTTGTGACGTATAGATAATTTTCCAGCAACCATCCACAGTAAAATGACTCCCGCTTTTAATTTTACGAACCTGTTTCTTTTTTTTTTCTATGATTACAACGCGATTACAGTGATTACAAAATGACTAAACCTAAGTGGTGGTAGAATCATTGCTGTGGTTAATTTTAAAACAAACTTGTCTGAAAATCTCCGTAAAATTTTTTGAAAAATTTATACTTCTCGTTTTGATGACTCACGATCGGGCTGAAACGCTGCACAGTTAACGTAATATATATATTACCTTGCTAAAAGTGTTTCAAGTCGCTTCGAGCCCGAAAGGTGTCAATTGCTACTTACCCAGATACCCGTAGACTATGTTAAATATAAAAGACAGAATACGCGAAGGCCGCGGCTTTCAGAATTTGAATTGTAAAAGGCGATTGTTTAAACTAGCCATTCATCCCGTTGCACTTGGAGTTACGCATGAATAAAACCACTCTGAATCACGTCTCACGTGCTAAGATTCCATCTTCACTGTCCTTCTGAAATTATTTTTCATTCCGCGCGGAAGCGGAATAAACGAATAAATATTTACCAATGAATTGAATAGTATTTCCAATAATTGTACCTGCGACATTTTTTTTTTTCTTACATTGTTGCTCATCAGCAATTTATTCGTCGATTCAAGGTGGGATTCATTGCCTTTACCGATTGTCGGATATTCCGTCGTGTCATTAAAGGAGATCCAATTTATCACGAGGATCAATCAGCACCGCCTATCCCAGGCCTTTCATTATTGAATCAAAGCTGTCTTCTCCCCTTGAAATCGCAGGATATCCGAAAGTTTCAATCGGATTTCTCGTAGTTCAAAACGTTTGTATCAGAACTACCGATTTGTAAGAGCGAATGAATGATTAATTGACCGGTACGAATAAATTATCGAAGGCTAGAAAATCGTGCGGATTACAACTTGACTTGACATCGGCAGACTTTGATGCGAATGGAAAATTTTTCACGTTCCTCGAAGTAATCGATGTTGCATCGATCGTACGAAATAATCCCAAGTAATTTTAGATTCTTCGTGTTTGCGAAGAGAAATACCGAAAAATGAGTATCAATTTTATTATGTCTAGTTTTGAAATTAGAAAAATTTTCGAGACTCCGTCAATTTTTACTTCGGTAAATATTGAAAAAGTAATTTCGTGAATAACGTTGCACGCTTACGTCCAACAGTGGCGACGTGTGATACTTTTCGAGTTGTTGGACGTGCTCGCTGTTTCCGGTTGCACTTCAGGATCGGAGAGTGTTCTGGGTCAAGTTAGGGGTCTTCTTTTTTTCCATCTCTTGTTTTTTTTTTTTTATTTTTATTTTTTTTTCTTTGCTTGTATTTTTTCTCCATTGCCTCGGTTAATTAACCCGCGGACTGCGCCACGACACAGCTACACAAGCCTTACAGCTGCGGTTTTGCAAAGTTCAGAAATAGCCCAAGTTTGATTTTACCATGTTAAACAGACCGCAACGAAATCTGACATACCGAGGTCTCGTCTCAGCCAGACAAACTTTTGTTCGCAACAGAGTTTAACTATTATAAACGACACGTGCGTAGCATGCATTTGCAAATGTATAATGTATGTGTTACACACACGGTCGTAGATACAACGTCGAACAATTAGACCGGAGTTAACATTAATTGCGAAGGAATTTCAACTTTACCTGTGCGTGCAAAGTAAACAGGTACAGTTGCCATAACGTATTTGTTTGACGAAAAATTGAAATCATATCAAATTAGTCAAAAGTTCATCGATTTTAAGACTTGAGCTTTTTTTTTTTTTTTTTCGGTCGTAAGTTCAAAAAATTGTTAAATTTCGTGACCTTATTCTCTTCGAAAATAGCGTTGTTTTCTTTTTTTTTTTTACATTTGAAACCGCGACATTAAATCGAAAAAAATATAAAAAAAAGAATCGCATATTTTAGAGAATTTCGAAGGATTGGATTCGATGGGGAGCTTTTTTTTTAACACCGTAGCTTTTAATTGAACCGCGGGATTATCAGCCATTGATATATATATAGAGTATGTAGCAAAGCTTGATCGTAAACAGTGTGTATATTAAAGAAATTTTGTACCGGATTATCATAATTCCTACTTTGTTTAAACCGCACTTGACGTAATCAAATTACTTGACGTAAATGAATTTCACTTAATCTGCACAAATTTCGGGATATGTTGCGTGTTTTTTGAAAAACTGTACAGTGTTTTTTTTTATTTTTTTTATTTTTTTTTTTTTGTGCATCGATTATAAGCGATGCGCCAATCTTTTCACAAATAAAAATAACAGCTCAAGTTGTTTTGTTTGTTTTATTTTCTTGTTATTTTGCGCCGACGTTAATCGACGAATACGTTTTTTCAAATATACTTATCCACGATCACTGAATTTTCTCTTGTGAAACTATGCAGCGTATTTTACAAAAAATAATTGCAATATTACCTCACCAATTTTTTTAATGACAACAGAATATGTATATTTTATCACCTTCAGAGTTTAATCAGGATTAGTTTCATCATAAGGTGACTGTGAATATATCGCGTAATTGACAAATTGAATTATAATATAAAATTGGCAATGAGAGGTATTGAACGAATCGAAAGAAAAATTCTACGTCAGAACGAATTTCATTCTATCGTCGAGCGAATTAAAGTAAATGCCAATGTTGAATTACAGAATACTGCTGATAATAAATTGAATCATATATCTTCGTATTCCTGTAATTGAAATTCATGAATATTCAGTGGATGAAATAATTTCAGAAGCTCTTTCACGGTAGATTTAATATCAAATCGATAATCTGAGTCAGATTATGCTTTTTATGAAAAATGGTGTTAATTACGGATAAAGGTTAAAAGCAGATTATTCGAGGGTGGAAAAAAAGTCTCTCGAAACTGACGACAGTTGTGTGAAAAGTTGGAAACATTCGCAATGATTTTGCGATATTTCGCTTTAACGATTGCATCGGTATTTGCATGTATAACAGTAACTTCTAACGTTGCGAAATATCGTCATCGGCATTGGGAAAAATTAAGTGAAGCTTCTATTTGCAGGCGTAAAAAAAAAAAAAAGAAAAAAAAATACTACGGATTATTTCCCACGTGTAAAGGGAATAAGAGCGAGATGATTACAGGTTGGAAAGCAGGAGAAGCGAAAAGCGGAACGACTAGTAGAACAGCTTACAGCAGGTGAATTCCCCTCGGCGCTAATAATCTGCAAGTATTTATACATAATATACATAGCTGCACGTGTAATCCGAAGCTTGACCCCATGCGGAATAACAGAAATACAGAAATGAGTTACGTTCTGCAGCATCCTCGTTAAAATCTCCGCGCGGTAATTCCGCTGGCGTATTTTCAAAGAAAGAAATTTTATTCAAATACACGTTAGTTCAAAGTACGTAAATTCAAATGTAAGCTTCGATATTTTCCATTCAGCGAATTCGTTGCACATGATTTGATTAAACCTTTGAGTCTCAGATTATTGTGCCGAGTCAACTTTTATAACAGGATAGTATTCTCGGCTTATGGTATCGCTGATTACGAATCTGAAATCAGATTTCAAAAATTCAAGGTGGCGGATCCAATGTATCGGAAATTTAATCAAATCAGGTCAGAAAAATCTATGCACGGGTTTTCGGGGTCGGCTGATTGGATTCGTCGTACGGAATTTTCAAAATCTGATTTCAGATTCGTAATCAGCGATATCAAAAACTTTCAATTTACGTAAAACATGTAAGTATATGTGTAGCGGGGTAACTTTCTCAGAAATGAATTATTCCTTCAATTCGTACGATTTTTTCCAAAAAATTTCTTCCTAGCAATAATAATTTACATTATATCGCAACAATTACTCTCAAGCATTGAAAACCTTCTAGTACATTATCAGAAATAACAAAAAACCACAATTAAATATTTTGAAAAGTTCTCTAAATGTACAAAAAAAAAAAAAAAAAAAATCGATATAAAATAGGTGGTAAGAATACTTACCACTATGACTAAAAGGGTTAATATCACAAATTCACCATGAAATAAAATCTAATCACATAAAATGAACTCCCTAATTGGTCCCTAATATATTCATACACCCACCTACATTGTAATATTCAAGCAACAACAACGAGACTTTATAAATTTTTCGTTTTTTCTGTCTGCTGAGAATTCACAAAAAAGTAATTCCTGAACCGATTTTCTCGCTTTATCTTATTACACGTGCCGCAAATTTCGAATCGGCGGTTATTCAGCCGAATTAGGGATAAAGAGGGGGTAAAATTGTAACGTAAAACGTTGAAACGAGCGAGGATTAATTCGGTCTGTATAGTCGTTCGTTACGAATGACGGGGCGCGAGGAAAAAACAAAAAAAAAAACAAAAAAAAAAAAAGGAACAAAAAAAATAAACTAATAAAAAGGGGGGAAATAAATGAACCAAGCCAATAACGTGCATGAGCTGAATCTGAAAATTGTTGGCCCTTTCGCTGGCAAACCGCTTTATTACACCTGACCCAACGGAGTGGAAACGAGTGGACGTGGCGATTCTTTTTATCGGGAACTTTCGTTCCAAGCTCGTCGATCGTCGATGGGAACGTGAAGGATGAAAATCCTTCGTTGTTATAAAAAGCTACGAAGTAACTAACCGGGGCTGGAAAGACGAATATAACAAATACCTATGTTTTCAAATAAAATACGAGGAAGTTGTAAGGAGCTTATTAGAGTGCCGTTGAGTATCGTCGCCCAGCTGTATTCGGATTACGAATGTTCGATGTGGATTCTCGGTGTAACGGTTTTCTTTTTTTCCCAATTTTTTTAAACACATTTTTCAAACCTTTCCTTCAATTCTTTCATTTGTTAGTTTTGTTTTTTCTTAGTTCGCGCTTTACGGCAAGGCGAAGCTTTTTTTAAAGCCCAGTTTTTACGCGGCTTACACTCTTCGGCCTAGCGTCGCTGGGCACATACAATAATCAACTTCGCCGTCTTACTTTTCGTTCGATTTTTCACGTTTTGTTCGACCGACTTACTTTACGCAGAAGCCACCGAAACTACCACATTAAAGAACAGCACTCCAAGTTTCACGAGTAAATTGTTATATATTTTCTCATATTAGATAAGATACTTTTTCCAGCTCTGAAAAAAATCGACTCGACAAAGTTGATAAGAGGGGGGGGGGAGCTAAATTACCGCGTCTGATATGACATTAATAAATGATGAGACGAGATTGATCCAATCACTTAAATTACCGGACTTTTTCTTTCGTTCATATCACGCAATCCAGCTAATAAGATTCGTCCAAAAATTCTCGAACCCGACGATTTCTTCGGCGTAAATAAAAATTATGAATTAATTGGTGTTTCAGCTCAACTCAAAACGATACGTTTTTGGTACTGAAAATATTCAAAAAATCAACAGTAAAAATTTCCACGAAATGAGTGATAAACGAGCTTTTGCGGTTGAAAAATTGTGTCAGATTCTTTCAACACTGAAGAGACACGCTGTCTTGGTTCCATCCAATTTTTCGAACTCGATTGACAGCTTTTCAAGCTTTATTTCACCTCGATATTACGCCGACGCTTTTTCCGGCAGACTGTACGCCCGACAAGAGCTTCTAAGCTCGTACTTTACGTGCGTGTAGTGTAAAATTCGAACGTGAGTTGGTGAACAGGTTTTTCCACGGAGGCGTGTGTATGAGAACCTATGACAAACTCACGGCACCCCGGGGAGCAAACAGTTATCCCGGATTCGCCGCAAGCTCAGAGTCCAGCTTTGGCAACTCGTCGCACTGTAGCCTTCGTAAACGGGAGTTGCGGTTATCCAGCCTCCGGGGTTTCGCTTGCACAAAACGATCCCCGATATTCCAAAAAATATTTAATCACCGCGCTCGCCTCTTCGGCGTGTCGGTAATTAAAATCCCTATCGCACGATGACCAAATCATTAACGAGCTTACCTTTCACCGTTCGGAAATATCAGCTTTGAAAAGATTTCGCATTGCGGGAACTTGGCGAAGGCATTTTTCCATACGTACGAATTTTTAAAAAGAGTGTCCAATTTTAACACCGAAAAATATTTGCAAAGAGTTTATGCCGTTTCGCCGTGTTCTTTTTTTTTTTTTTTGTTTTTTGTTTTTAACGTTTTTATTTTATCACCTTCTAACGCAACGCGATAAATTTCTTAGCTATTCAACGCATTTCGTATTTGACAGTAAGAAAATTTGGACATATTGCAATTACGTAACTTGTAAATTATCGATTGAATAAATCAACCGCTTTTTTTTTTTTTTTTCTTCAAATTACAACCTGATTCTGGGTTGTTATTTTTTTAATTTTCACGTAAAAAAAAAGTATAATGTAAAAAACTGTGTAGATAAAACATGTGTAGATAACCTCCAACACTTCACGTTACCCTAAATTAAATCTTGTTAATTTTCCGTTGAATTCAGCATTCAACAACGCATTCCAGAATATTCACACAAGCCGAGAATGTGTAGAAATTTAGTGAGGTGAAAATTTTGGAATTTGTAAACTCTGGAGTATAAATTTCATTCTATTTGACAAAGCGAGCTGTTCTCGTGAAAGTTTCCTAATTACAGGAGCCTGGGATTACTTCTCTGCGAATTGTTACCACGGCTTTTGTCATGTCGTAGAAACGGCCTCGATCCTACTTTTCGATATCCGCAATCGTAGAAGTTCAATTCAATCACCCGCAGCCAGTGTTTTTATAAAAATAATCGGAATAACCATCGAAAAAAAATAAATCTGGTATAAAAGGGGGATGAGTGGGGAAAAAAAAAATAAAAAATAAAAATCAACTACAGCCAGACCGAGTGTAATGAAGCTGCAGAGCGGAGAAAAATAAATTGGCTAGAAACATCAATTAGGAGAATATGAACAGATGGTAATTCGTTTGACCGGCTTATATTTATTCGAACAAATTCACGTGCGTCGTTTCATTAATTTCACGGTTCCTTTAACCCTCAATATTTTCTTTTTACCCAATGCTCCGTCTCTCCCCCTCCCCCTCCCTTTTTTTTATCCTCGGATAACATATTCCTCCCTTTAAGATCAAAGAGAACGAAAATATGCCTACTTTAATAATATATGTTGTAACTCAAAGACTCGGGCCAATATTCAACTAAACATCCGTGTAAACGGTTTTACTTTTGGAAGCATAAAAGCTGTACGTAATTTTGAGTATCAAGTTCGTCTTACATCGCGTGGATTCGAAACTTGATCGGCTATTCAAACTTTATAATTTTTTCCGTCTTTTTTCCGTAATCCTTTTACCATTTAAAAAACTGGTACAACGGAACCGATCGTGAACATTGAAGAAATTTGAATAAATCGCATAATTTTTAGATACAGAAACGAGCATTTCATACGGTCGAATATCTTATTTTCACACACATCGTGATAAATATTTTTCTCAATGCATATACGATGCATTGAATTGAGTGAAGCGACGTGCTTTCGATATTGATTGAAAAAAAAAAAAAACACGCGTGCTTTTTCACGACAAATGATCTGAAATCGTTAATAATTGAGTATTCAAATCACTTTAAATTGTATTTATATGAAAAAAATTTTTATCCTTCTCGAATGTTTCGTCTCGTTGGATTCCCTGACCCGAGACCGATTCGTTTTTACCGCGGTAATTTCAGTGCTTGCAAAAAGGATCCTGGATCGAGCAAGGAGCGACAAGAGAGAAAGAGAGAGAGAGAGAGAGAGACGGAGGGAGAAAACAAAGTGAAGGACGAACGCGAGGGAACTCCTTGATTACATTGTCTGCGGTGAAGGACTAGGTAAAAGTAAAAGGGTCCTTGCAGCGAGTTGCCGCATCTTTCCCTTAATTCGTGACTTTGAAAGCTCTGCCCCGGGTTTCCAGGGCACCCGGGAGCTGACAAAGTGCGGTTCCAGGACGGCGCGTTCGGAAACTACACACAAAGGGACAGGGAAGGTACCCGCAACGTTAACGACGCCATGGGATCAAGGCGACCACAGCTGGCGAACCAGCGAGCTCGTTTAATGCCAGGTTCAATTCGTACGATCAGGAGGGTGAACCTCCCTCTCCGTTACCAGAGCGAGGACCTCCGGATCGAACTTTATTCGGCGATTGTATGCAGCCAGAATCCCGTTTGCAAACACCCATTTCATTTCCGTTCCTCATTCTCGGCTGTTTCGCGCCTCGATGGCCGGGACAGGATCTGGTTTACGCCCCCGCGCAAAGTCCCCTTGTATACCGATTCTACTTCCGGATCCGACTCACCGATCCCCGAGAACCTTCCGAATAGAAATTTTGGTTAGTCCTGAGAGTCTCGGAACAAAGTGTAAACGAATTGAACGAAGGACTTTTATTCGGGGTAGATTTCCGAGGACTTGGAAACTCAAAACGGTGATAGGAAGGTGGCCGAACGTTTTTTGGAAAATTTTGGAAATTCGATTCTCGAGGATATACGAATGTGACTCGACGGTGGTTTTTTTACCAGCGAAGTTAGAAATTACAATAATCAATGAATGAAGTATGAAATTATGAAAGTTGGTACACAATTAATTTTGAGATGGCTAAATGACCAATAAAATCCCAATTAACAAGTCAACAAATATTATGACAACTGTGAAAATTTTTGAGGTTACGTTCATGACGACGGATAATTTTCTCATTAGCAATTCACGTTGAACAAACGGATTATTTCGTTACAATCTGCTGTGGAAATAAGTTGCGCGTTTTGTTTTTTTTTTTTTTTTTTTGTTACAGAAACATATTATCGTCGTTACGCGTTTCAAATTAAATGCCCGTAGCGAATGATTAGAAAAAAGATGACTAAAAAAAAAAAAGGAAATGATTGTACCGATTGAAAGCCGTCGGTTGAATTAAAAATTCAAATTTCGAGATCGTTCAGACGGATAATTTAAATATAATACGTTGCATCTCCGTATTAATCCGAAGAATTGAATCAGCCCTTCCTCCCTTCTAGCCTCGCGGTATTTAAATGCAAAATGGGCTTTACTTTACGCATATTAACGAACGCCCAGGTACAGCTGGAATTCCGTCGAGATCCTTCGTCCTCGACAGCTTTCGATAAATACGATTTTCTTCTCCACCCTTCGAGCCCTGTACAATCACTGATTCTATGCTCACCGGAATAGGAAAGAATACAGTTATGAAATTTAATTTTCCAACAAAATCGAACCAAAATCAAGCATATCGATTCCATTCCAATGACAAGTATCGCAGTAATTTTTTCCGCGAAATTCGACATCGTTAAAACGAAAATGATGAAAACTCGTGTAAATCAGGGATACAATTTCACGTATATGTAAAACGAAATTCAATCAGCTCGACATAAAGCCCGAGAGATGAAATCATGGTAATAAAAAAAAATTGAAAAATGACTGCGAGAGCTGCACCACGTACGCATCCGGATGCTTGGCCCGTTCGGTTTGAATTTTAAAATTTTTCTCACCGACGTAGAGTCGAGCCTCTGCTCAGCTGTTAAATTAAATTTACGACCGTCAGTCAGTCGCGTACATGAGCCATTTATATGGAGCATTCTTCCGGCGGCATTCGATTCGTTCGACTGTTCCGAATAAAGTTGCTAAAATGAAAATTTTCGACGTTCGATTTCCCTTCCGCAATCATTTACCCTTGAGCTTAAATTACACAAGAGGCACTTTTGTCTTTCGACGATTGTTATCTTTTAACTGTAACCACTCCGAGAGTAAAAAGTCGAGTTTTTACTACACGTCGACGTTTCAAGATCCATGGAATCACCTTCGATCATTTTCGAACGGATGTCTTCTTCGTGCCTGTATGTACGTGATGAATTTTTTTATGCGACGACATATCGAGACCGAGTCACCGGATTTCAATGATTTTGTTCTGAATCGACGCGTTTTTTCTGAACTCGAAACTGATTAGATTTTAACTTCGATCGGTTCACTACTTTTTCACTTATTTAAATAACAAAATTTCAAAAAATTGAATAAAAATGACGATATCTTGAGAATAGATGAATGAATTTGAATGAAAATTGCTACCGTGATGTTTTTTGGGTCATTCATCACGAATCCGAGGTCAGATTAGCGAAATCCAAAATGGCGGTTCAATACGGCGGAAAAATACCTAAGAATCTTCCGATTTTGGTAGAAATTGGTAGACGGAGGTTTTTTGGATCATTCTAAAAGGATAGTTTTTTTTTTTTTCTTATTTTTGTCCTATAAACTTGGAACCCACAGTGTGAGAATTGGAAGCTCGAGGGCTGGCCGATCGTTAGTCTAAAGCCGGTTGTTCTCCGCATGAAACGTGCTTAGGTTCGGTAAATTATTACCAAAATTGTACGATGCAGAGCGGCGTGATTAATTACCAATCAGCGTTGATTACAGTGCCAATACTTTCGGGCCTGTATGATTATAACGCTGCAGCCGATCGAATTTTCCCACACGACGTCGTGATTGATCCTTTGTCAATTAGGATCTTCGGGCTCAGAATTTCGAGCACGGAATTCGCAGCGAACAATGTCTATAATAATGCCTGCAGGATGTGCCGGAGCAATTTCTCTCAACGCCGCGTCGGCGAAAGCTCGACGCCTCCTCGTCCTTCTCGACGAGCAATATTACCTACGGTGTTAATTACGCCCGACTCAAAGCAACTCCGGGCAATAAGTACCTCGAAGCGCGATCGGGAAAAACGATGGAAAAGGGACGGTAGAATCGGGGGAAAGTACAAAAAGGTAACGCGATTGGCTTCGCATACGTCTCAATATCCTGACGGATTCCAGGATACGTCGATATAATTATACGGCGCGTCTTTCAACGAGCTTAAAGCGATCAATTAATATCAATATAATGTAATAAAATCAATTTCAAAAAAAGGAACCTCCGCATTTTGAAGCTAGAGTCGAGTGTTAACGGCGTTTATCTATCCTAGTCCTGTCTACTTGTCATTATCCGTTTCTTAGTTACGATTTGTTGAAACATGCCGAATGTTTGAAATATGCTAAATCGTCAGCATTTTTTGACGAACTAAAACTCGAGAACGGAATGCGCTAGAGTCGTGAAACAAGTCTCAGGACGAAGTTAAAGTTTCCGACTACGTTTTGAACGTTATTGGAATCTATTACAGGATATTTTATGCCAGAGTTACGATATATCAAGGGATACTTCGTTTTTTGAAAATCAGTTCCGAAAAATTAGACTCCGCATTTCGAAGCTATCGTCGAGTGTCGAACACGCCTATCTATCCTAGTCCAAGTTATCGATTAGAAAATATGTGAGTTGGAGTTTAATTGATATAAATGCGTACGCAAGAAACGTTCGCGTTTGAATAGAATCTGTGAAAACTGATGAGAATTCGATCGTTGATAATTGCGGGTTCGAAATAGAGCGCGGATCGCGAATTGGGATTGCAAAAATGGATTTCGTTTCAGGGCAAACGGGTATAACGGAAAGTTGAACGAATTAAAATGTGAATGGAATCGAGTTCACATCCTATACGAGAGCCGTTTGCCCAGCAGCGTCAGCAAGCGCATCAAAAGCCGGGATCTATTCATTCTAGGCTCGTATTGCCAGCCGGCACTCATCACTATGGCCCGTTAATTAATCCAGGTATAGGAATTCGCCCGAGTGTACTGAGCCGTGGACCCTGGACTGGTTCTTGTAGCTTCCCCGAGACACTCGAATTCCCTAACGAAATCTTCGCCCAGCTCCCTGGCTTTTCATTCGTCAGGATAGTCGATGCTTTCGCACATTCCGAATTACGGTTCTTCACATTTTCAATTTCCCCTCCAGCGGAAAGCCGCTGCTAGCTTCGGGAAAACTGTTGCTCAATTTCTGCTATAATAATCTGCTCTAAAACCCGCGTTGAAGAAATTAAATTCTCACATTTTCAGTGTCAATTAATTCTGCCCTCAAAGTTCATGGCTCGTAATTTCCAATCTTGTCTGAGAAATTTTTCAAAAAAGCGTCAAAGAAAAGAAACGACACCTCGTTTCGAATGATTTCTCCACGATCCCAAGCATTTTTACGAATCTACGTTTGCAAAAGGCTGTAATAATTCTTATTAACAACATCGAAACGTTATACCAATTTTGAATACGAATCATCGGATGTATTTCGCCTGTTTTTTCACCGTCCGCAGTTGAAATGTCTTTTGGTACAGTTTTTTACCAGCTGTTTGCATACGCCCTTCGGCTTGGCTAATAATCCCGTCACTGAGAAGAAACTCACTGCTTTTAAGCACGGGACTGATAAAAGGTAGGAAAAACGGTTTGCACAGTTCGGTCAAGTCATTTTTATGCCTTCGCTTACCCGGCGAACTCGACTAATGAGACCGCAAGTATCTCGGTCTGCTTTCGCTGAAGATATTAAAAAGTGAGGTCGAATGGATACGAAATTCCCCCGTACAAATTAAAAAAGCATTTAAACCTTACGTTAAAACATCAGAATTACTTATACACGGTATCTAAAGTCGATCATGTGAAAACAAATTTGGTTTTCTTCCGCGCCGCTCGTTAATCATCAATTTCGCGACGTGTCGAGATATAAAAAAAAGGCTTTGAGCACCATTTACAAAAAAAAAAAGAAGAAAAAAAAAAAAAACATTGGCGCATACGTACTTTCGGAATAAAAAAAAATGATTTAGACCAAAATGAAAATGGCATTTACAACCTTTTGTTAATTTTCCTCTTCGATTTTTGAGAATAAAATCACCCGTTTACTTGAGAGACGGATTAATTACACGTGAAGTAAATTGATGCAAAAAATTACGCATATTTCGCTGTACAAACAATTTTTTCCTTTAAAAGAAAATCTTCTTCCCTGCCGACGAAATACATCGCAGAATCTGTGCGACTCTGTTGAAAATATAACTTCGATGCGGCAGGACAAATACGCAGATTCGTGCAGTTTCAATCGTTCCAAATCTCGATTTTATCGCTTTACGTGTACATAATATCTTGTATAATGCATTCATCGATGAAAGCTTATGAACCTGAATGAACGATGCATGCAGTGACTCGCTACTGTGTTTCGTATCTTATTAAGAATGTTTCCTGCGTTCATTCATTGACGTATTCAACCGGTCAAAGCAGAAGTTGAGGATCGCTGATTGTGAAAGACAGAAAACGCCGAATGGAATTCGCGGTTTTCCGTCTCTCACACATACCGTATGACCTACTTTTCATTTTAAAAGATTTATCTTTACACCGTATTTTTCTGTCAATGCGAACGGTCGTTTCTGACAGCTCCCGAAAACTTGGGAAAATTTCACCCTAACCAAAAGCTGAAACAAACGTTATTTTCATCATCCTTATTTTGTTCTATTCTTAATTCTTCTTTTCTTCAAAGATACAAAGATACGAAGAGAATCGTATAAATACGAAGGGTCATGATCGGTCAATATAATTGGAAAAAATTTTGAAGGTAATAATTCTGTTTTCCAACCGCTTTCAAAACTTTGGACCGAAATTTCTAAACCACCAGAAAAAAATAAAACGTCACATCACCGCGTTCTACCTTTTTCTTTTCAAATTTCCTTACCTTATTCCGGACATCTAACGGAACAAGATGAGAGCTCATCCGATGTTCGAAGGATTGTCCTTGCGAAGAATCGCAGGCTGAATTTGGAATTTGCATTTTCGAGTCAGAGGTGATTCGGGTGAAGGAAAGAAATCCGAATTGAAAATGGTGCCGGGTATCCGGCGGCTCGAAATCTCTGAGACGATAATTTTTGATCGAGCAATTTTGCCCGGCGTTCCCAGCGGGACGCAGTCGAAATGGTCTTTTTTTCGTTTATCCGAAAGCACCAGCGCCCCGGGTTCCTCCCGAGGGAAAGAAACGAAGAATCTACGCGAAGAAGTCGCGCCGCGCTGTTTATAAGCCCGGCCAATCCGGCCTTCAAAACCGCCCCCAGAAATTTCCCGACGACCCTGGTGGAGACAGTTTCATGATCTAGGGTTCCGAATTCACGGGCATTAGCTCAGTCAACTGCGCCAAGAGGTTTCCCGCCGTTGATTGTAGTGCGTAGCTGCTCGGAGATCATGCCACCGGGAATATCTCGCCGCCTCGTTACATTCGCTTACCCTGTACATGCATATATACATATATATGTGTGTGTGTGTAGGTACATGTATGTATACATATACCTGATGTCATCCCTAGAAATTAATCCATGCTTAGAGATACGCTACATTACGTGATACAACATCGAGGGAAATCTAATCTATTATAGATATGCGTTATTAGACTCACTGAGAAAAATTTCATTTGTCGTAGTAAGTAGAAAAATTCGGTAAAACAGGTATCGTTAAAAAAAAATTGTTCGAATATCGTTGGAATTACGAAAAATGAGGCACGCCTAACCATTTCGTTTTTATGAACCAATTTTTTTTTTAAGAATTTTGAATTTTGAATTTCTTAGCTCACAAATCAATTTTAATGCAAGTCGAAAATTTTTATTCTCACAAGATGAGGAATGGAAAATTTTTAACAACAACGTTTAAAAAGGAAATTACCATTAAAAGTAGAATTTATTTCAGTGAGGTTATTTATCATTGAAATTAGAGCCTTACTGATTAAAAATTGTCAACTGACTTCTTTCGTCATAAAAAATCTCAAACTGTAGAATTTTTAAGAAAATAAAAGAAATAAAAATTGTGCTACGTTACGTATCAAGAAGATTAGGTTTTTCTCGGCTTTGTTTTCACTCTTGACAAAGCTGAAGATGGCAACGTTAACGTAACGAAACATTGAGGGGAAAAATAACTGTTTTGCAAATTTATAATGACTTTGTCAAATTTTTCAAATATAAACATGTTTCGCTGCGTTACGTTAAAATCTACCGCATTTCAGACCTTCTCAAAATTTCGAAATAACTATTTCCCGACGATGATTCTTCATTGCCAAGACATTGCGTGCCGATGAATGCTGATCATTTCGCAATCAACATGTTTTAGACAGTTTGAACTAAGGATAAGCTCAAAATTTCATTTCTATCGTTGAAACTGGATTTTTAATTATGTTGAAGATCTCTGAGAAGATTTGTTCTCAAACTTTGACCCACGAAAATATGCCGGAATTAATTACAACAATGGACAAAACATATGTATGGGTAATTCCATGCGAATCCAACCAACGTCTGACCCACATTATTTTTAATTTTGTCCAAAATTTTTTGCAGCAATTGTCTCAAATCTGAAACGGTACCCTGAACCTTTTGATTATAAAAAAAATCAGGTATAAAAGATGCTAGTTATAATTCTTCGCCCAAAGGCACGAGGAATTTAATTTCCCGAACAAGACGAGCCAAAAAACAGTTTGCAAAATACGTTCGCGGGTAGTCTTTGAATGAATTTCTCATTGCGTCGAATAATATGATTCAAGAAAAGTATGACGTAGATGAATGAATAAAAAAAAATGAATTGGAAAATAACGGTATTATGGTATAAAAAATAACAACCCGTTCCAAAAAATTGAATCATTTTTCTAATTTCGCAAAAAGGATGGTCAGCTTTTTCAGCCTAACACCGAGTATCACGATAATCATGATCCATGATCCAACCCCTTCCTACTCTTTATCCTACAGGATAGTACAAGCCTGCCGCGGTCGCAGATGCCTCGATATTACGAACCAAAATCCCGGATCCTGGGGATCAGGTTTCCATTGAAACCGAGCAACGAGTGAGAAGGTTGGTCCCCTGAAACCGGTGGCTGTGTGGATGAACCCTGAATCCAGACAGAGAAACGCATTGTAGCCCAGCCCGCAATGACGTACGAAATTTATCACACCGTTGGATGTAGAACACGTGTATACGGTGCGTTCCATGCCAATTTCACTGATATTCGGTCATGATTAATATCGGACTTTATCGTTCGTTTCTGTTTACACCAAAGTCATTATCGATTCTTGAAAATCATATTTTTCTGCTGAATCTATGAATGAATCGGTATTTTAATCGGATATCTAAGATTTGCGTTTCATTATGAATTTCAGGAAAGCGTAAGGTGTTGACTGGATTTTTTTCACTTCTTCGAAGTATGTGGAGAAAATAATTGATACACTTGATTCGCAAACTCCCGAAAAGATATTCCTCAAAACGATTCGGTAATAATATTTCTTAGATGATGGAAATAATTCATAACAAAAGACGGAGCAGGAAAAGCGCAGTTCTGAAGATGAATTTTATTTTTAGCTAAATTGGATGATACACAATTTCACTGGAGAAAGAAAAAGAAAATACAGCATTTTGGAGTTGGCCAATTTTGATTAAAATTTTTACCTCACATCCTTGCTTTCTAAAAATTTGTTGTAAACGATGCAGAATTAGTATCAAGGGAGTTCTGACTCCCTGAAATTTTTTTTACCAGCAGAAGCAAATCTAATAATAACCGACGAAGATATTTCAGAATTTTTCACCAGTTCCATGATATTCGAAAAAGTCGACAAAATTGCAAAATGGTTACGCGCACCTCGTTTTTCCTAATTCCAACAATATTCAAACAATTCTTTGAGCGATGCCTGTTTTACTCAATTTTTCTACTTACTACAACAAATGAAATTGTAACGCCGTTAAAACTTCCTTACATACACGTCAAAGTTTCACCACATCGATCATTGATTCAGTGATTTTCGACGGTAAAAATTGACAGGAATGGAAACGACTTTTATGCCAAAGAAACTGAAGACATTTTCACAGATATATCGTAGCTCGTCGAGTGGCGCGTAGCGTTTGTAAACGATTGGCGACGATTACTGGGGAAAAGCTCGTCGCTGTCAACTAAAACGGTTGTTTATATTGGCCGCGTCGTTAGAAGCTCGAAGGTGATCGATCATCGGTGAGTGTGGATGGAGACGTGAAAACTACGCCGGGTATTATAAGGGTCGTTCAATTTTCACGCTCTCATCTCCCTTTTTCACAGAATGACGTGACGAGCTCGCATCGAATCAGCGAGTCTCGGCTTCGCTACGAATTGAGATTAATCGTCGGACCCGATAACACCGGTCAACACGAATTTTGAATCTGGATTACAGATGTAAAATTTTGATTTCCTCCACGTAGCTCTTAGGACAAAAATAAATAAACAAATGAATAAACGGTTTTATTAGCTGTTGAGGTTTGCTTTCGAAGAAACCAGAACGATATTCAAGATTTTGAAAAAATTGTTTATTTCCTCAAACATTTGTTATAAATAACAATTGAATAAACTTCAGTTTCGCATTTAAATCACTTTTATTAAAAAACAATATTGTTTCGGTTTTATAGTAGCTGAATAATTGAAATCATAGATTTTAATGAATTTTTAAACAGAAACCTCCTGGCTGCAAAATCAAGCTTTTTCATAAAATCTAATATATAATAATGACGTGCACGAATCCTAGGTAGAAAATTTCTGAAGACTTTTACTAGCGAAATTATTAAATCGTTGTTATTTCTCCCAAGACTACAAGAGCAAATTTGAAAGTAGGGTTCATATATTTTTCCATTGTTTTTAAGCGTGAAAAATAAAAAAAAAAAGAATTAACTCAACCCAGGCACAAATATGGAAAAAAAAATTTTTTGTTGGCCGGCGTAATCACCGATAAAAAAAAAAAAAAATATATATATATAAATTACAGCTTTGATCTCTTGGGTATCTTTTCCCCACCGAAAGTCTAGTCGGATAATTGAATTCCCCCGGGATTTCTCGGGGCTTGGAATTTTCGACTCTTAAAGGTACCTATACCATTTTAATTGAAATTCTTGATTAATCGATGGTTTGAAAATAAAAATTTTCTTAGAACCACCCTATAAAATAAATGTTAGTAATTTTAATTTTGTTCTAAATTCCTTCAATCATGCAACAAAATAGTCTTGAATAGTCTTAAAGAAGTGTCGAGCTTTTCGAAAAAATAAAAAACAAGTTTATAAATTTTTCATAAGATTACATCAAGTTCTCCGTGACGCTCTTAACTAAAAAAACATATTCTCACAGTCATTTGTTCTGGATTCAAAATCCGCGGAGAATAACAATTCTAAACAAACAAAAAAGAAAGAAAGAAATAAATAAATGAGTCTATCTAAAATTCCCGAAAAATTTATTCAAATCTTTCACATATGTATCTAAATTCAAATATTTTTATGCAATGCTACATAGAATTTTACCCTTCGCCAATCGCTTCTCGAAACACTTCGTTATTCTTCAAGCCAAATATTCGTAGACACGATAACGAGATCAGTATTGATTGTGCGAAACTTTTTTCGATAGTATTAAGTAGCCCGAAAAATTCTTCTCCTGTGCACGAAATCCGTTGTGTTAGTTTTTTGTTTGTTTGTTTGT
Source organism: Neodiprion lecontei (assembly GCF_021901455.1). Taxonomy (NCBI): domain Eukaryota; kingdom Metazoa; phylum Arthropoda; class Insecta; order Hymenoptera; family Diprionidae; genus Neodiprion; species Neodiprion lecontei. Next base: position 3,782,591 of record NC_060262.1, read on the forward strand.
TTTTTTTTTTTTTTCTTGTTGTTTACCGTAAGACTATAATTTTTTCACAGTCTAGTGTTTAAAAATTTCTCTCATTCCGCGAGCTGAAGCGAGTTCGCGAAATTTCAAAGGTATAATAAATACATATGAAAAAATAAATCGCGATCGCCAAAAAAAAAAAAAAAAAAGTTCCAATACGGCCGATTTTCTGTATTTTTTTACAACATCCATACAACAAAGTTACCTAAATCTGGTATTCTCTTTGAATGAAGGCCTTTATAATTGAAACAAAGAGAGGAAAAGGTTTCTTTTGTTTTTTGTTTTCCTTTTTCTCCATTCGTTTTCATTCCGTTTTGCCTCTCTCTCTCTCTCTCTCTCTCTCTCTCTCTCTCTCTCTCTCTCTCTCTCTCTCTCTCTCTCTCTCTCTCTCTCTCTCTCGGTAAATTTTGCCTAACAAGTGGGACGGCAGATATGAAAATTCACATGCAACACAGTCATAAGCAGCCACGTACCTTTTCACGCGCTGTGTCACCTTTAGGTATGGAAATTAATTATTGCACCTCGGTGAACTTTTGAGAAGGAATTAACGACTCGAAGTTCAAAGCATATCCACACCTTTAATCAGACCGTTATTTCCTGTTTGTGAGAAAAAAAAAAAAGGTAAAAAAAAATTCTCGATTTCTCAGAACTTTAAAGCGTAATTCTGATTCATTTAACCATATTTTGTATAATTTCAGCTGAACTTATCTTTTTATTAGGTACTATATTTTTATTATTTTTCGTTAAAGTGTAGTTTTTTTTACAAAGATTTCAACGAATCTTAAATAAAATATTGACAAGTACTCGTGTAAGTTTTATGGATGCGGGAAAATGGAAATCTGAATCAACGGACGGAAAGTGGAGAAAGAAAATTTGTCAGCCGAAAATATTCGTCGTAAAATTTTTTGTTTATTTCAGTCATTTTGAAGCCTGAAAATTGTTAAAATTCTCACTGTAAAATATTGCGTATAATTTTTAAATAGTTTTCATTTTATTCTACTTGATACTCAAAATATATCTTCAGAATTATCATGATTTCTCTTTTTTACAAATTTTGGCATAACAAAATTTGCAGTATCTTTAATTATTAACATTAATTTATAAAAAATTCGAGGTGGGTGGGAAGAAATTTATATTTCACACAATTCCAAGTACCAGAAACGGCATAATCAACATCAGGAATAAAAATGTTCGCAAATATCCCGGCTAAAAGTTGAAAACAAACATCGATTTTCTAACCATCTTTTCGCGTATTTGTTTCTCACGATCTGTGCAATTCCGACACACAAATGCGTCCAATTTGATTGTAAGAAAGTGCAAGAAAAATTTCAAAAAATCAACCACAGATTTTTCGAAGGCTGCATTATAATCTGTCAATTTTTGTAAAATGATCCACTAAAATTATTCAACTATTTTAATACGATTAATCTAATATCCAACCCTGTTCGAAGAAGTTTTCCCCCGTTCAGCATATCGCACAATACGCAAAGTTATTTAACAACGATCTCTTACCTCTCACAGCCGTCAAACTCGACGCCACTTTTCGCCAAACTTGAGAAGCACGCGTGCAGTTCAACGATGAAAATCTTGTCGCACGAATTTTGATTTGTTTGAACGTCGTTTCATTCGTTCCCTAAATATTCGTCCCTGTTCTCCAATCAAAATTTAAGCTCAATTATCATTCTGCACAAAAATATCACTCTCGATAATCAACGTTAAATATACGTCAATATTCTCTTCAATTAAATTATCAGTCACGTTACCGGCAACGAAGTGTCACAATTATATTGCCGGTGAATTTCCGACTGATGATAAATTCATTTTTCTCCATTACTCTTTAAACGGAGCTTTTTCACCCACTCGCCGTTCGTATCATCGTCACATCGCCATTTTGGAATTTTATTTTCATATTTCGCATCGAAATTTTTTTACATGTCCCTCGCAACTTATCAAATTCGCGTCATATATTTTCTGCGATAATCACACGACGTTATTTCTCGTTTTATTATTATTATTATTATTATTATTAATATTATTATAATTATTGTTGTTATTATTTACTTCAGTTTAAGCAAAGTTGTACAATGAAAAGTTTCTTTTTTTTTCTACCTCGCCAGTTACACAACATCGATAAATTATCTTCATTCGGTTTTTATTCGTTATTACATTTCTTTAATATTATAAATTTATAATACATATTACAGTAAAATTGTTTGGAAAAAAAAAAAAAACAGAAAAATAAATTTGACCAGATCGAAGCACTTGAGGGGAAAAAAAAAATTAATTCACGCTTCCACGCAAAGAAATTTGATCGGAAAAATTAAGAAGGCGTGATGAGAAAAAAAAAAAAAGAAAAAATCAACCACGAAAGAAAAGAAAATTGTTCTTCGCCATGTGTGTTTTTTCTTTTTTTATCGTTTACTTCAAGTCGTCATTCAACTTCCATCTTACGGTGAAGCAACAACAACGACAAGAACAACAGTAACGGAGTAGACAAAGGTATCGAGGAGGTGAGAAAAAAAAAAAAAAAACAAAAAAAAAAAACAACACCGAGAAAACGCTCGACCTGTTTTCTAGATGAAAAATTCGTCGGGTGACGTTTGAAATTTTTTACACCGAGGGTCTGAGTCTTTTTTTTTTTTTTTTTTTTTATCTCTTTTCGAAAAGCTTCGAGCTTTCCGCGAGGCCGTCCGGCATTTTTTAATTTCTAATCGACGACGGGAATCCGGTGTTGCGAGGATATCGTTTTTGAAGGGGAAAAGCTCCTTGGAGAAGGAACAAAAAAAATAAAAAAAACTAAACAAAGAAAGAAAGAAAGAAAGAATCGCGATTCGAGCAGGAGGGCGGAACGGAGCTTTCCGTCGGAGCTTTCAGGCCGCGTGTCGGCGTCCCGATGTCCGCGGTGATACTACAGCCACCGGCGAAGGTAACCCCCGCTTTCAACCCTCGATTCCCGGGTGTCTCTCCGTCTCTCTCCGTTTCTCTCCCACTCGGGCGAAGCCACCCACCCCAACCGCCCCTGACTTAGCGGCGTGTATGTATAATAGAAAGCTCAGAACCGCCGCGGTGCAAGCGCAGATATCGCCGCCCTCCCCCTCCTACTCTTCCTCGAGATTCGAATATGTCGTACATTCGTGTCAGACACGCATTTTCCCCCGTCTCTAACCTTGTTTTATACCGCCTGACTTATACGCTTCGCTGTTTTTTATACAACGTATACCGAGGATTTTTCGGCATCGAAAAAAGGTACAGCGATATTACGCGAAGATGTCGACGAGGCATCGAGCTTTTTACAATACTAACAATTCGGGATAGACTCGTCACGAATCATCCTTCGAACTTCATCCTTAATTTTTATTTGGAGTGTAAAAAAAAAAAAAAAACTTTTCAAAGCGCTCGTATACCGTGTTGCAACGGAAATATGACCATCATTTTTTATTTTCAACCACTTCAACGGATCCACTGTGATAAATTTTCGAAGTCTAGCTTTGAATTTGTTGTCGGTGATCCAAAAGCACCTCTGCCTAACAATTTCTACCAAAATCGAAGTATTTTTAGATATTTTTCCATACCATATTGGATCACCATTTTGGATTTCGCAATATGACTTTAGATTCGTGATCAGCCACCCAACAAACCGACCTTATCGGATACGCCAAATTTAAATTTTGCAAATCCAACCTTAAATTTGTAATTAGCGACTCGAAAAAACTCGCGATAGCAATTTTCATTCAAATCCATTCACCCGTACTCAAGATATCATCAATAATATTTGATTTTTTAGAATTTTGTTCTTTAAATAATCTAACCAGTTCCAAGTTTGGAATTAGAATGCTGCTGTCAATTTTTATACACACGTATTTAGGAATAAATTTATTCCTGCTGACAAATGTTACTTGTGATTATTTACAACCTAGGCGCTAAAAATGATAAGAATCACGACATTCTGCCGTTGTGCAAAAAAAAAAAAAAACTTTGATCAACTTGGAATAATTTTAATTCTTGACGGGCTGACTCTAAATTATATAAAAGTAAAGAAAATGAAAAATAAAAAATAGAAGCCAACGAAAGAAATATCGGAAAACTTGCGATGCATTAATTATAACAGTTCGGCTAATGAACGTGGTTGTAAAAACTTTGAAAACTCCACAAGTCGCTAATTGTCATTTCTCGTCACGTCGCTGTGAGTGCAAAGAAAAAGGAGAGAAAAAAAAAAGAAATTTTTGTTGCATAGTTTGCAACAGGTATATATACATATATATATACATATATACGTGAAAGAAAATTAAATAAAATTCAAGAACGGCTTGCGGTTGACATCCAATTAATTCAGCTCATCGTTTGATGCGTTGACAAACTTATTAAGCAAGTATAATTATCAAGAATAAGTAAGAAAAAAGCGTCGAGAAAGAAGCCAAAAGAAGCAGAAGAGGCGAGAAAATATATTCGACAACATAATAACGAGAGGTGATATTTTTGTATAAAAAATGCATCGCGCATACAATGAGATTAGCGAGTATTTCGTTAAAGGACGAATCAGTTCAAATTAAATAACCGTAGACCTGTCCCGAGCACTTTGTCTGAGATGGGGAAAAACAATTAAAAATCCCATTGTCATTTAATCGAAACTGACGCAAGAGTGAGACGACCTTAATTTTGACTCGACTCTTTGTTATCCAGACCTGACAATCCCCGCGTATTTCGTAATTGTTTCACTGACAAAACGACGCACAAAATGTTGTGTCAAAACTCGCTCCGCCGGAGATTTTTTTTAATTCCGCTCGAATAACAATTCAGAAGAAAAATTGATATGACACAAATATCTCACGACGACGAATAAAATCATTAGGCTAAACGAATTTGAAAATATCGCAATATTTCGAACATATTTTATCCTGAAATGAAATTTGAACTATTCGACACTTGTTTTAACACGAATTAAAAACCATGCGATGACGAGATGAGAAAAAAAAAAAAAAAAACAAAAGGAAAATTCAAACTTAAAATTTGTCACAAAATATGGAATTAATAAAAATGATTAACGCTGTAACGGAACGGAGAATATCGTTATTTTTTTTTTTTTTTTACGTACATTAGATTCGCAAAGTTTTTCAGCTTGAAAAATTTGTGTGCAAGAATTTTTTTTCCGCATCTTTGTTTGATTGTTTTTTTTTTTATTTTTATTTTTTTTTATTTTTGTTAGGACCGACTCGTGAGAAATGGGGAAATTAACAAGCACCTAATCACTACGGAACAACGAAGCTAAATCTGTTAAGGTGTTGAATTACCAGAGGAGAATGGAGGGGGTGTAATAATTAATCACTCCCCACTTGGACCGCGAACCCGGTTCTCACATCGCTGTGAGCAAAGACTAACAATCTCGGGTAAACAATGGATGTAACGGGCGTAGTTGGCGGGTACTGCATGAAGCTTTTGTATCATCCGACTTGCGGCTGGTATTAATTACTCTGTAAACACCCGGAGACGAAAGATCGCGAAGCGAATTCTTTCGGATAGACAGACGCGTGTTCCGCATCATCGTTTGAAAAAATAAAACAAAATGTAAGAGATGCACAAAATTTGAAATGATGAAAAATTGATTTTCATCTTCATTTTTATTTTGATTATTCGATTGTTCGCCGTTTTATTGATGATCGTACATCTCAAACATTGTCAAGCTTTCGCAATTTTATGTTTCGATGCTTCATATTTTGTTCTTTCTGATATCGGATCCTGAGTCCTTTTATTGGTACGATGTTACATTTAGAACTATTGAATTTACGACATCTTGATCAAGCACACTGAAACGAAATAAGATTATAGATTTTGAATTTCTCTTCTTTTTTTTCCTCTTGTAAAGAGTAGTTCAAATTTTTCGCCTCCTATTCTCGACTTTGTTTATCACGATTTTCATACTCGATGGAAAAAAATTGGATTTTTATTTCCGACCAGTAACAGCGCTTACAGCCTTTGTTTATTCCCATCTTTATTTGCTGAACAGTTTTCAACACTCATATTCTATTCTCAGAACTATATTTTTCATAATTTCTACCGCAAAATAAATGCCGATTATTAATTTCGTCCGAATAAAATCTGCGCCAATGTATTCAATATTCGTAAACAGACCGTGACACGATAACCCAAATCTTGTTAGTTGTGAAATAAGGCTCAAGGTTAAATCTGAATTTTTATAACCGTAAGAAATTATCCCAGCTATTTGTTATCGAGGAAAAATAGCGACCTTCGATGGAGACTAGGCGAAAAATGCCGTCTGCGTTATTTTTCACAGCTCGCAAGCTGCGCTTTCTCTTTTTGCCGATTTGCACAGGTTGTTGTGCGTCGCTGTTCCCAAACGAGACTCGAGCCTCGCGGGGATGTAAAAACATTTAGTTCGTCCATTTTTCATCCCTCGCTGCGCCGCGACTTTCGCCTCGGTGAGTCGTTAAGTAAGGGGACGAACGAATTAACCAGGTAAACGGCTTGCGGAGTGTAACTGAAACTAATTGAGCATATATATCTAACCGAGTCGAGCCGGTACTCCACCCTTTTTGATGCAGTCTTTGCAACGCTGCACCGAAGTTTGAATTTGAAAGTATAACAGGCGGCTTGAAGCTTGTATAAATATTTGAAATCTAATGAGTTTTAATTAGATTTTTACCGCCCCGTTCGTTATTCGTGAATTTCTCATCCGCTGAAAACTGAATTTCATAATTAGTCTGCCGATTCCTTTATCTCGATTTTAAACTTTCAATATTTACATCAACTTTCGTGAAGTTCTTACGCTCTGGGAAGATCGTAATGCGCTTTGTCGATCGAAATTCGTGAAGATGTCTCGCACGTGCAGAATTTACAAACAATTCCGACAATTTTCCGAGAATGATCGAGGCAGGAATATCTTCTTCAACTGCCACAAATTTCAATTCACATCCAGATCTGGGAATTCGCCGAGTTTCAAACCGTTACTAGCATTTTTATTTACAATACAACAGGAAGTTAAATCTTCCCCTAAAAGTGCAAGAAGATCAAGTACCAGTTTCGAAAAATATCATTATCTAAAAAAACATAGAATCGATTTCGTTCCGGGTCCAAGTTTTAGGTTCTTGCAAAAACTTACCAACGGTTCTAAATTCCGGGAATGGTGTGAAAATAATTTTATAAAGTTCTTCAGACGTATTAAAAATATGTGGCTCACTTCCGTAGAATCGTGTTATTTTAGTGATTCTCTTAATCTGTACGATGTTACAGAAAAAATAATTATCCGCGAACGATAAAATGAACGAATGAGAAGTCGAGAGGTGAAATTTTTGGTTCCCCAAATAAGGGTTGTAAGAAGATGAGAAAATTACAGATAGAATTCATTTTTACTATGGATGGTGAACTGGAAAATTGACGGAATTGGTCATATATATATATATATACAATATACTTTGCGGGACTATCTACCGTAAATTTAATCCCTGGTTTCGGTCCACCGTCTGAAACAGCGTTAGGGGTAAATCCAAGGGGTAGATGTTAAGGGCTTGAGGGATCGTAGCTCTTTCCCCGCCCTGTGCATCCACCCTGGGTGTGTATAAGGAAGTCTGCACGGAAGTCGAGGGATCCTCTTGAAATAAAAATCCACTTTGGGGGAGGAAGATCCCGGTTGAATAAGTCGAGTTGCCGAAAGGAGTCTAATCCCCTGTATCAAAATTCTTAAACGTCCGCAGCTACTTTCAGAATGAATTCCCCATCTCTTATCTCTTATCTCTTATATCTTTCTCTCCGCCTCTCCTTCCAAAAACATTAGTAACGTTTTTAACATCCCTCACATTACTTCGTTAAGAGAATTTTCTACTTGCGGTTACTTTGTTCGCACAGTCTTTGACTATTTTATTTTTTATCGTAACCTCAATATATCTTTATGGGTATTAAATGTAAATTAGTTCTCAACTGTACAACGGCAATCAGCATAGCAAGAAAAAAATGTATGAAAAAAATTGACTCGAGTGCTTTAAATTAATTACAGTGCCAGATACGGTTTGTTCATTTGTTAAGTCGATCAATCTCTAGACGATTTGATCGATTATCTGTTGGTAGGAAGATTTGACACTTTCTCAGGTTCTAAGGTTGATTCTTCCCATTCAATTGATGATAAAGATTTCTTTAAATTTAAATATTAAGCACATTCGAACGTGGAAAGTATTCTACCGATTAATATTCTACGCCCAAAAAACACAGTTCGTGTATTTTCAATAAATAGGTTAGAAATTTTCGAACACAATATACTCGATAAACTCGGAAGCAAATATGAACGTAGGTAGATTAATACTTTGGCATTGTCCTATTTTATGCCGCAAGTTCAATAAACCAAATTCAGTGCTTTTGAGTAAGTTTTCTTGTAGCCTATTATCAAATTAGCTAGGAACCGTTCGGCCCAAGCATTTGAAGTTGGCATACAAACGGCAAATGTAGTTTCCTGCGTACTAGTATGTCGGTAATTAAAACCCCTCGACCGACGAGCGCTTTTTAATTAACGTTCAACATCGTCTCGATGAACTTATAATTACCATGTCAGCAGTACCACGTTTTACTACTTCAATTTTAATATTTAAAATCCGGTTAAGCACTGTATACTTTACATTTGTATAAATATGGGTACCACGTACATACATTAAACATATGTACAAAACAATCTAATTCTAGATTATTTGTTACTTTATCAATAATTAATTACCACGATTTGAAATTCAGAGGATCTCTAATAAAGCTCTGGAAATTTAAGTTTCATACAAAGGACAATTTGTTTCCACTTGTGTATAGAAGGAAATCGTTCAAAAATTACTGATCAGTATATAAACAAGAAGACTTCTGAAGACAGATTCCTGTATCGATAATTTATCGAGATTTAGCCAGGACACAAACCTTTTTTTATAATTTTCGAAGGTTAGGTTATCCCCACTCCGACTAGTTTTCTAAATCTTGCTCGATGTGGCTATAAGAGTTCCGGGATTCTTCCCGATTAGTGTTAAAACTATGGTAAAGTAGCGCACATTTCTGAGGCACTATATTTGATTAAGGTTGCAACTATGGTAGGGTGGGGTAAATTGCCGGTAAAGTAAAGCAATTCAATGATCCAATGATCGATAAAGTCAATCAAAGTGGGGATATCCTCTGTCTTATAAAATTCTAGAGAAGGGTTTGTGTCTTGGCTAAGTGTCGGTAAAATATTGATGTAGAAATCTGTGTCCAGAACTCTCCCTGCATTATATCCACTATGATCAAGCGTAGGAATATATCATGAATAATTCTTTTTTCGCTGATTTTGGGATTCAGAATCTCCTTCACGTTCATCGAAACCTCATAATTAAAAACAAAGAAGTGTAGGAAGAAAAAGTTTAAACAGTATGAATTAATAAACACGATGCCATTGACAGACTGAACAAGAGAAAGAAAGCATTACTTTAAAAACTGTAATCGCAGTTATCCTCGAAATTATTCGCGAAACGTTTAGACGCAAATAGCGAGCTCAGTGTAGTTCGAAATCAATTGGACTCATTGAAGCCGTCGGTTGGAGAGGATTAACCGATACAATCAATCTTCGTTAATCTACTTTCGAAGTGTAAGCCAAAGGCTATACGGACACCGATAATCAGCCGAGGCTTGTGAACATCACCGGTAAGGGTCAATTATTGGCATGAGATCGAGAGACCGACGCGTTCGTCCCTCATTAATTACTTTACCACACTATCCAAACCACTTGTGTAATCTTGACGGACCGTCCGTCGTTTTTCGAATGTCTTATACACGCTGAGTGAAAATCTACAATTTGTTAATTTGAGGGCAATCACATTTCATTCAAATAATAGGAAAAACATTGATTGGAAGTAGTACATGTTTAAAGTGAAGTGAATAAACATAATTTGCGAGTACACGAACATATTCTTTCAGCTGTTTTTCTCAAGTTGATAATTTGCGAAGACAAACTTACATTTCTTCATTATAATTTACAAACGACTGTTAATATGTGTCAAAAGTTTTTGATGGATGATATAAAAAATGTTTCGGAGATCGTAAAACAGAAAACAAACGGTCTAAATCATTTTCCATTCCTACGAAATTTAGATTCTGCGATTAGAAATCACAGAGAATTACTAACATGTCGCGATAAGTAATTTTTGGTTATCGCAAGTTGGCATAAATGATGCAAAAGTTATGTTTTATTCTATGGACTTTGAACTTTGGACTAAATCGATGAAACTTCAAGTGTATAATACACTTGATTTGATAAATTCTCCCTGAGTCGTAATTTAGACGATAGATATCACAGAACTAACAAAAATTTCTACAATCATAACCTTTCTCTGTAAGATGTTCAATTTCCAAAATCTCGCCAGAGACATTTTTTATTTTCACGCAGACTGCAGAGAGGATTACGAATAGGTAAAATACAAAAAAACAACCAACGAATGTCTGCATCGCGTTTATTCCATTCGGCACGTAAAGCACGCAAGCTGGCATGTTCTGAATTTCACGTGGGTCCCTAAATTCGTTTCTTCGCCGCGACGCAGCGATTCTGAGCCCGCATGTGCCGGCTCAAAAAGTCTGGGATGATAAAAGTAAGACGAAAAAAACGAGACGTGTATGTATGTATGTATGTATACACAGGTACGTACAGTGTAAAAGATAAAATGCAAAATTCATTCCTGCGGCAGAGACTTTCTGGATATTTTCGGCCCAGCCTTTGCGGATTTGGAAACCTCTTGACGTCAGATGTCATGTGAGCAAATTCCTTTAGATTGACCGTGAGCCAGCCTTTGAACTTCCCGTTTTCACACTGCAGGTTCCAGGTTCACGAAACAAAAAAAATATTAATATCCAATTCGAATTTCAAACTACAAATTCAGATTCGTGATTGACGATTCGAAGGCTCTTGGATATCAGATTACATGAAAATGATCCTTTTTTTTTTATTATTTTGAAACACAGTAATGGATCCACCATTATAATTTTCAGAATTCTGACCTTGGATTCGTTATCGGTGACCCAAGAAACCTCCGCGTACTAATTTCCACCAAAATTTTAATATTTTTAGATTATTTTTCCGCCATATTGAATTCAGAATTTCGGATTTTGCAAATCTAACCACTGATTCGTGATCAGCGACTCTAAATCTATACGGTGCCAATTTTCATTCGAATCCGGTCATCCGTTCTCAAGATATCACGATTTTTATTTAATATTTTGTAAACTTGTTATTTATATAGTTGAAAAAGTATTGAACTGATCAAAGCCAATATGTGGTCCAGGCTTTAAGCTACGTATGATCTACGGTTATGATCTATACTCAACTATGTATTTTGGTTTTTATGAATGTTTTCTTTCAATTTATACAAAATTTGAAAATACCAGGTAAGATACTTGCAAAAAAATAAGTCCTCAAGAGACTTTCAAATTTTCATATACTATTCCGGTTTGCAGCTTTGTACCTGTTGGTGAAATTCTTCATTTTGACGGAAAGTGAATCGCTACCGATGTACAGAATTCCTTCGTTAGTGTAAATAAGAAATTGATCATCCGATATGAACTCTGCAGCAAAGAGCCAGCCGTGTCTTCAACGGCGTCACGTTGCGCATCTCTCTTATATTACCGCATAACTTATACATATATGGATACCAATCCGGTGCACTGATCCATGTTCAAACGTATGTACCTACCCATTAACAATTTGCGGAAAGATTGGAAGCGAATGACTCGTTCAAAGCCAGGCATTCGCCCGGAAGAAATCACGTTGCGTTGTATCAATCGCGATGATAAAACACCGAATTCCTTATTCCAATAAATTGCAGAACCGATTCGCCGTTTACCAAAGCTTAAGGATGCAAAAATATATCAACAACATTACACTCGTGTCAATTTTGTTACACAGTGAGAACAATCAATTTGGAGAAATAAATTATCCAATCAACTGAAAACATTGGATAGGAAATCGGTCAAATTTCTTTATGCACAATTTGTAACAATTAAGGCCCATGGATTGAAAAATTAATGTACGACGATCGTTAATAAAGTATAGAATTAATGATTGATCGTTGCAAGAGTTCGACAGAAATTTTGTTGGAGTTCCTTATTGACACGTTAAAAAAACAATGATGAGGGGATAGCTTGGATCTTGTGAAACGTAAAAGGAATGAGTATATAATTGCGAGAAATGTGAATACCGTAGTATTTTATTTATTTTTTTTTCAAATCATTGTATGAGTAAATTAACATCGAATTGGAATTCCACTGAGAAATTGAACTTTCCTTTATTCCACTTTTACTTTGTCACATTTGCATCTCAAGGTATGTAAAGAGAAAAAAAATAAATAAACAAATAAACGATACCTGGAGGGTGATTATATTACGAAAGCGATCAATATTGGTAGATGTCAATTTAAGTTATAATTAAATCTCGGTATAAATTGCTCAATATTGTGATAATTTTCTAATTAATCACAGTTTAATAAATTATTCCGTCACACTTCATCAATGTGGATATTTGACTTCGTTTGGATCTATCTATCTATATTCATTCAAGACTTACGACTTATCAGAATTAAACCTTTGATGATTAATCATCACGTTTTAATAGCGATGTATAAGCTACGCGTAATCGGGTTGAGTCCAATCAAACTTTCCATTTTCACGTATTATGAGATTTTCATACTCCCTCAATGTTAATTTACTCTACAATTGTAATTTTGGCAAGAAAAAGAAAATCGAAACAGTGATTAACAAAGGAAATTGGTAAAAACAGCGATTAGATTTTCTCTAAAAACGTTATTAATTTCGTCAGAATTCCACCCCGGAAGGAATTTTCTTTATACGACTAGGCAAAGGCGGAGTCATCGTCGTGGATAATTTATGCGAGGAATTAGCCGGTTATGAGAATTTATAGGCGATTCTAAGACTTTGAAAGCGCGTAACTAATGCTAATGAATAAAAATTGCATTAACAGTCCGGAATGGCGGATGGTGGGTTTAAATGCCACCGCTGATCGATCCTGACCATAAATTTCGTCGAAATAATTTTCGGAGGCAAGGCGATTAGTGATCATATTCCTCGCGAGAATTCCGACGATTTTATATACTCACAGAGAAATACGTTGGTTTAAGCAGATAAAAAAAAAAAAAAAAAAAAAACCAAAAAAAATTTAATAGTTGAATTTATTTCAACGGTATCGTTGGTTTTATGAGTGATAAAAAAAAAGTTGCTGCATATGAATCCGGACAATCGGTGAAATAAGATTCGTGATTGAATTTTGTATAAAAAAAAAAAAAAAAAATGTACCATAATCTCTCTAATTTACGCTGCCATTGCACCGAGAGAAAACGGTGATAGTTAACAAAGATGTTAAACCGCCCGAGAATTCTATTCGAAATTAGAAGCGAATCGTTTCGAGCGGTTCCGTTTGTAACGTTATTGTCAATAACGATGTTTCCTGTTAATTGATTCGAATGAAAAAGAAAAAATGCAAACGAACGTCGATCTGCATACTTTTGAATAAAACATAAGCCCCGATATTAAATCGCGTAATTGATCTCCACGCGTAAAAATTGCGCATACTCAATGTGTTCAGTTTCACCGTATCCTATCCGGGCAGCTTAATCGATCCGTGTTAATGAAACTATATTCACGTACAGTTATACGTATAACTGACTTTGTAATACCGAGTAGAGCATGTGCAGAATTTTCCCATCTGCTGGTTTACACTGTTAATGGAGCCCGAGGAGCGGAACTGTCGACGTTTAGGCGTGTAAATATTAAGGTTCGCGGGCTTCCGCGAAAGCTTGCGAAAGCTCGCCGCTCGCGGTTATCAGACGCCGAGGCTCCTCGTTATTTATAATATAACAGACGTGTAACGATGAACAATAACATCAACGTTGCGTGATGAAAAAAAAAATAAATTGCACCTGATCGAGGGTAATAATGTTTGAAAGGCTTTGCCTAACTCTGGGGAAACACGCACAATCACAATTTTCGTAATGGAACTCGATATCTCTCTTTGAGAGGCTTCGCAAAATCTTATGCGATTCATTTTTTATTTATTTTCTTTTTTTTTTATCATTTCCGCGTGAAGCGATCTTTCTGGCGAAAAACGTCGCTTTTGGAACGAGAAAGCTTTTTATTTCACTTCGAAACGCATGTTTCGCAATTCGATGTTTTTTTTTTTTTTTTTTTTTTAGTATTTGTCAAAACTTACGAATAGGTTATCCTAAACTATAGACTGAGAGAAATTTTTAGCTCCGGTTACCGCTCGGTCCTTGACTATTTTCATTTTTTACCACAATCGAAAAAAATAATTCTAGTTACAAAATGAAAATTAGTTTTCTAACTGTTACCAGAAAGTCTGGTATCCGTTACTATTCTTTCTCATTACGATCGCCGTTACCATATTCTCTTGCAGCTGTTGCGAAAATTTAATGCTTGTGCAACAATAAATTGACGTTGAAACCTTATTGAACTAAAAAAGTAGAACAAACCTCAGAAACTGATTTTTCGTTGCAATTACCAAAAAAGGATCGTCAATAGCGCAAAATGGTTACGCGTAACTCGTTTTTCCTAATCCCAACAATATTCAAACATTTTTTTTTAACGATATCTGTTTTACTGAATTTTTCTCAGTGTACGGGAAAAAAAAACTCCAACGACGATTGAAGACATCAGAAATTATGACTGACCGAAATGTTGCGCGATATTTTTTCGCCACGGTTACAAAATGCCGATTTTAACTTCAAGCATTGCAACCATTCTAATCAATTTTTATCGTCTGAAAAAAACGTACTCGCTGAATAGTATATATTGTGACAAGGGACGAAAATTGACGATTACGACGAGTCTGAAGTTCGCGCGAATTACGATCGCCAACTTTTGGCTCGGATCACACATAATAGTTTTTATAACAAGCGAATGAAAAATGGTGAAGCTTTGCGTAGCAGTTTTACGGGACGCGAGTGGCCAATTTTTTCCCCCTAGAGACAAAAGTCGAGTAATCTTGGACCGCGCATGCGCAAATCTGTCGTTACAATACCAAGATGAAATTTGCCACTTTCGTTCCGTTAAAGTGCGGGATGCAAGCCCCATTTTTCATGCACCTATGATAAAAAATATCTTATCACGATGCTGTTCTATATTTCACAAATTTCGGTTGCAAAATAGCGACGACGTTAGCTTTTTGAGAGTTCACGATTCTTCCAATTCTTCAGTAATTTTTATAGAATTCGTCTCAGATTATCTAGAAAATTTTACCAAATTTTAATAATCGTGCATAAGATCATATTTCGAGAAAATAAAAATCGAAGATTTTGAACGTTAAATACATATTTCCGACTGAAAAATCGTGAAAAAGCTCTGCCAAGTTTTGAAAATTCAACAGCCTTACTAAGCCTCGATGTAATCGTGCTTCGTACAAAGAAAAAAAGCTCTACTTCTTCGATCATCCGGCGGTTATAATTTTCTACTCTCGCTTTCTCTCGTCGTGATTTTGAAACAGAGTCGGGGTGGCTGGATAATATTTATAAGGAAAACCGGTCCCCGTTTCAGTAACGCGTTATTGAACTCATTTATCGCGGTATAACGAGAGAGGGAGAGAGAAATAAAAAGAGAGAGATCGATAGACAGAGAGAGGGTGGGTCTGTACGAATCAATTATTTCCCCGAGCTTTGGGGGTTAATTAGACCATTTAATTATGCATTCAAACATTCCAACCATCGAAGGTTCGTTAACTGATGTAAAATCGATACAACGACTTCGTGACTTCCTGTTTCAGCTTATTTTTTAAGGAGATTCGAGCTGCGGATGATGCAACGATGGCGAAAGAAAGGATGGGAGGAAAAAGGACAAGATTCTGGCGTATCGGCTGAGGATAACCGAACATTATGTAGGTACGTGATGTAGGATTGAAATCTGACACGAAACTAGCTTGTATTGTTCAGGGGAAACAACCGAGGGACAAAGAACCCGTCAGATCTGGACAGATATCCCAATGTAGAATATTCCTTCGTCCTGTTTTACATAAGAAAAGGTTCCTCAGGACTCGAGATCCTCGCCGAGACTACGCGGTGCCATAATTTGCATTAATTTGCGGTGTATTTGCCTCGAATCTGCTGTATTATATTATATATATATGGGAAATTCCGGACCATCGCGGCATTGATTTTTAATTATATTCTTCTCTCAGTCGTTTTAGGGACCTTATAAAAAGAAACGCGATCTACAAATTTATAGATTTGTAAAAGAAGTTGCTTCTCTGGTAATCGCGTTCGATCAGCGCATCTAACAGATCCAATTTTCATCTTTCCCTTTTGGATTTTTTTCGAATTTCATTATCCGTTTCGTTTTTCCACATTACTTGTCAACAACAACAATTAACGATAGAATGTATGAAAGAGTAAGAATTTGGCAAAATAAGACTTTAAACACAGATAAATTTCATACAAAATTGTTCCAAAAACTTGTTGAAATTTGTGAATTTCGATTCTCAAAAACAAAAAAAAAAAATAAAGCTCGCGCAATTAAAAATGTACAAAAATTTCAAATTATTTTATACAATTTGCAGAATCTCACAAGCTTTTCGTTTGGTCGATTTTAGTGAAACATTATGCCAATCACCGATGGTTTTGCTATGGGAAGTGGATCAATTATCATAATTTTCAAACAGCGGCAGATTTATGGAATAATTTAATATTCGTTTCATACGTTGTTACAGCTTTCATGCAGCTGTAAATTTATAGAAACGTAAAAACAATCAATCCCGCGAAAGTATCTCGCGACGTGTGTACAATTCCTAATACGAGCTGGGAGATGATATTTATCCAAGCAACTGATATTTATTTGACTTGGCCCAATATGAGGACGAAACCGTTGCTTTTTTTTCCTTTTTCATCTCGCGTTGATATCCGAATTGATTGATCTGAGAAATGCTCGAGGCGAGCAATTATTTTTTTTTCTTTTTCACGTCTCTGCAAGTTGAATCAATCTGATAGTTAGTCAATACAAACAGACATGTATCTGTAGCAGTGATTTCAATCACGAAACGGTGATAGCGATCGAAAAAGTGTTTTCATTTAACGAATCCGAGAAATAAGTTGAAATGAAAATGAATTAAAACATTCGAAACGTACGAATTAAAATGAAAACGGTGAGATAATCAAATTTTGGAAGCTGTAAAGGTTTTATTTTTTTTTTTTTTGTTTCGTTTTTGTTATTTTCAAATCGACCAGCAAATTTTGTTTAGTCTCGTCCCGCTATAATCACTTGTAATTTTGAGTACTTCGAAGAACTCGCAGAAATCAATAATTGTAATATTTCATTGTTAAAAAATTCATCTTAGAAATTTCAAAACTCCTGTCAAAAACGAAAAAAAAAACACGTTTCCTTCCAATTTTTCCTGTGTATACGTACCCTTGTTAGCTTCTCCAATAACATCGTTTCGCGAAATCGCGTACCGTACATATTTGTATGGACGTTTCGTTCTAACTTGAGTGTACCTAATATTCATATATACCTATATACATATATATATTTTTTTATGTTTGTTATTCCATTTTCTTCTCATATTTGAACCCCTTGGTATCAATTTATCCAATTTACGAATGATAAAACTTCCATTGCATGGGTACTTTTTTCCTACGACATTTGCATTGCCAATTATTGTAATCATGTAACTAAAAATTGATTCCAACGACTCCTAGGAACCACCAATCACGGAGCAACTCAGGGAGCTGATCGGGTACTGCTTCGGCAGAAGGCTTTAACCAGTGATTGGTAGCGACGCGACCTTGAACCACATCGTCTGTGGCAGCTCTGACAACAACAAAAGGAGAACAGTTCTGTTGGGCTACGTCTCAACAGTTGAACTCGACATCCTGAATAAGGTCTCGTGACCAACCTCTGTCACCTCCCACAGACAGGAAAAAATCGGCCCAACACTCTGCACCGTCAAGCTGTTGAACTTGATTAAGAACTGGTGGGTGCAGGAGGTAGACCACTCGGACCACAGACGCATCTCATTTTTCCTAACAGCAGATATGCTGAGGTGGAACAGGTAGGCGTACACATAAACCCGAGATCCTTCCTACAAGGAGGAGCTAGAATCGAGGATCCGAGGATCCTGTAACACATCTGCCATCCCCCATCATACAGGCGTTGAAGGCAGCGTACTCGACGAAGCCAAAGGTCAGCGATACCAACCTGGATATAAGCTCAGACCCAGTTCCCGAAAGCTCCTGAACAGGACCCATAAGACAAAAGACGCTCCTGACTGTGTAGCCTACAGAGCAACTCGAAAGGAAGACGAGAAACTGATCAAAAGATGAAAGTCAGAGGTCCGGAGAAGATTCTGCGGCAAGATTGAGGTCCCACAGCCGGTGGTCAGGCTCCAAAGAGTATTCTCGTCAGGCCCAATGATCAGACCGCACGGGACCTCATACTGCTGGACGGTAGCGTGGCGGAAAACTAGATTGACACGTACTGACCAATATGCTGGAGGTCCACTTACGGGGGTCCAAGCCATCGACTCGGGGACCGCCTTCATAGGCTCGTCCAGATGGACATGGACCTGGAGATTTGAAAACGGTGGGAGAGATCGTCAAGGTGGGCAGAATTGGACGATCCATCGACACCTTCGATAGGTTCAAAGATCTTTTCGGCCCTCCTTCAAGAAGCCCTGGTCGTCAGGTTGAACTCCATTTTCAGAGCGTGCCTGGCGACGTACCTATCCTACCTATTCACAAGCTGGAAAGAGGTCAGGATAGTATTTATCCGAAAAACTTGGAGCCACGCTTACTAGCGTAGTTTAAACAGGACCAAGCTGAGAACCTTCATGGATCTCATAACCGGGCACTGGTACATGGGAGGATACCTCATGCATTTGAGGGCTCGGAAAGGAGACCCTCTGCTTGAGATGTGGGGAGGAGCAAGAGACCAACTACATAGGCGAGGAGAAAATCGAGGAAACTGGGGCGGGTAGGCTTCTTCAGTTCGCTAATTGTAAGCTTGCCAACCTGACGTCGTTTCCTGCATACTCTAGGGTGCGCTAATGGGTCCGGACACAATGGTCCCGCAGGACTGAGCGCCCAGCCAGCCCCTCTTTAAAGAGTACAATAGTGTTGATTAGAAAATACTCTGCTTATCAGAATTACAATTTTACATATAATCAAAAAAACAGAAGACCTTTTTTCCTTAGAATCTTCGAACTGTAAACTTTTCAAAAATAAATAAAGAAGTTGAGCGAAATGAGACGAATTTTACTACGAGGAGTAACAAATTTTGGGAAAGCAATATTTGTTTTTAAACAATATTTTCATTCGAATAATTAAAACGCCGAGACTTTGATTTCGATTAACCAAGACGCGTTTTCTTTCTTACAGAAGTCAATTCATCGATGATAATCTGTACCTAATATCGGTTCGATACTGTGAAACTGAATATTCAACCGTACCAACATGATAGAAAGAAATTGTTCTGGGAAACTTTATCGGAAAGTAGTCATCCGAATAAAATGACTAAGCACCAGCAAAAATTTTCACCAATATTTCAATGATTCCAAATGACACGTAAAAGTCCAAGCTTTTGTTAACATTACAATATTTCCAGTGTTTTCCATTATTCATTTCGTTTTTATCAAAGATCTTCGTACAACCGACGAATATAATGATATGACAAATTCGTAAGAATGAATAAAAATTTCTCAATTTTCATCGCCAATTAGTTCCAATTTCCTCGAATAAAAAACAGAAAAAATAATATTCCGATCGATCCTCGCATGAAATCAGTTGCGCGGTTGTTTAAAATCCGAGACCTTGGTAGAAGCTCTTATCTCGAAATCCGTCGCGTTGAGCTTAGACAGCCTCGAGAGGTAAGAAAGTTCGTTGGTGCAGGTGCAGTGAGGAGAGCGTTGCTGCGGCCAGGCGACAAGTAGTCACGTACGAGCTTTGTCAGACCTCGACTATCGCCGGCTGAAATCTGACCTCCAAACCGCCCTGCAGGATGTCCTCGGTGCACTATGCACGCCACCTTTTCGCTTCCCACTCACCCCGAACCGCAGCATCGCCCTCGTTGCACCGAGGATGTCCCATATATATATATATGAGGCATTCCCAGCCGATTCAACAAAAGCTTGACCGCAACATTTTTTTAATTTGGTCTAGAATTTTTTCCGCGTTGATACGAGGCTGAAAATTAACCAATGGAAAGTTCCAAATTGTTTTTTTCAATCACTCGTACGTAACCTGTGGATTTTTTAAACACATCGCGAAAATATCCAAACTTATCTTTGAAATACAAAGAAAGAGAGGGAGAAAAAGTAACATTCGACAAAAGCTTGACCGCAACATTTTTTTAATTTGGTCTAGAATTTTTTCCGCGTTGATACGAGGCTGAAAATTAACCAATGGAAAGTTCCAAATTTTTTTTTTCAATCACTCGTACGTAACCTCTGGATTTTTTAAACACATCGCGAAAATATCCAAACTTATCTTTGAAATACAAAGAAAAGAGAGAGAGAGAAAAAGTAAAATTTCAGTTTCGAAATAAAATATTTTTACGGATGATTCAGGGTGGAAGAACTTTTGTTTCTATTTTGTACAGTTTTTTATAAAAATGCCGAATGGCGTTTGGACTGCAAAGAAAACATTCGTAATTCGAAAAGTGTTTTGAAAAAAAAAAAAATCGTCCGCGCGTTGTACCACGAGAAAAACAGTCTAAAAATTTAGTAATCCAATCTGAAACGCGGTAAGTGTTATAATAAATTTGGAACGGGTTTTAACGCAGAGAAAACGTTTTAAAAACAACAGAAAGAAAGGGTTATTTTTTTACTCTGAATCTTGCGCGAAAATACATAATTTCGAAAATGGGACGTTGTCTTTTTTTCATTTCTCGGATCTAAAAAACTAATTTGGGTATTCGTAGAGACGGATTCAAAAATTCATTGGGTTAATACGAGTGATGAAAAAAATTTGGGAATCTTGTTTGAAAAAGGTTTTCGGGGGTCGTACCGACGTAGAAAAAATCCTTGGTGAAATTGGTAAATGTCACGGTTAACCATTTACCAATTTGGCGTGGAATGACCCATGTATACGTTCCTCTGCTTACACCCTGAAGTCGACAAGACGAGGAGCCGCACTCGGCTCGTATGCCAACCTCGGGCACAACCGCCGCTTCTCCTCCTGACACATGATTCTCATTATAAACCTCTCGTTTACCTTGTTAATTGCGAC
This sequence comes from Neodiprion lecontei, assembly GCF_021901455.1. Classification (NCBI taxonomy): domain Eukaryota; kingdom Metazoa; phylum Arthropoda; class Insecta; order Hymenoptera; family Diprionidae; genus Neodiprion; species Neodiprion lecontei. Next base: position 3,803,845 of record NC_060262.1, read on the forward strand.
GCAGGCGGTGCAGAGGCCGAAACTTCGTTATTCGTTGTATATTCACTTGCGGCAATAATTATTTCGATATTCGAATCACGGTTATAAAGTAGAACCTATTCTTTGATCAACTCCTTTTCCACCTGACAAAACTCGTTGGATATATGGTAACAACAAAAAATAAATAAATAAATGAATAAAAAAAGAAAAGAAGAAAAAATCATTGCGAAAGGATGATTTTTGTATACAACGAGAAAAACGTCATGTTCTTTTTACTTGGTTTTTTTTTTTTTTTTTATCTCGACCTGTCGTCACTAACAATAAACCTTCTCAAAGTTTTGATAAATTAAATACATTCCTTTCTTGCGAAAGAAAAATACATGAAAATTACTAAAGATAACCGATGAACCTATTTCTCCCCCAACGAATGTGGTTGACAATGATTAGTAGAAGTTAAAAATAAAAACAGTGCCATCTTTCTCATGTTTTATTCGAATAGAAAAACTTTGAATTCCAGAAACGATCTATCGTAAAGCAATCAATAATATTGAATTGTTTTCGTTATTCTTTACGAGGCGGCGTGACGAAATCCGGTATTTGAAATTTGGAATTTGGAGAACAACGAGGTTTGCTAGAAAAAAAAAGGAAAAAAAAAGAAGAAGAAAATGACAGAATTTAATCCGATAATATTCGACATCTGGTTATTTCCTCAGTGAAAATCACTACGTTTGTAAATTACTTGAGCAAGTAAAGTTTCACCGCGTAGCTCGGAGCCGTGAACATTTACGGTTCTAATTTCCTTGCTTATTAGCGAGCCGGTAGGGCACAAGCCAACGAACGCTCCAAGCGAAAGTACTAAAATTTAGTATCGCAACTTCGCAGGATATTGTCGTTGGCTTGAATATTCCAGCTATAACACGGTTTAAGTGTATAAGGCGTTACAGAATCTGGATTATCATCGTAAAGACGCGCATCTCTTAATAATATACAGTGGCATATATATCAACAATCACTAATAATTTATCACGTATTAAATTGCTCGTTTGATAAGAAATACGTAGGAAGTATAAAATGTTAATTCCTACTTAAGATTAAAGCCCTTTGGCCCGTGATTATCTTCTCTCATTTCCCGTTCTTAAACTCCGCTGAAAAATAACATGGAAATACGTTTCGTTATTCAAAATTTCGTTTTTTTTTTTTTTTTTCTTTATTCACGAGGTTATCATCAAGTCTCCAGTATTCTCAAGAACACAATGATAAATATTTATGGTTTTCAATTTTTGAAAAATCGATTTCACCGATTACGATTAAATTTTAGATTAAATCAAGTAAGTATTGCGCATGGTTTTAAATTCGTCGCAAATTGGATCACACCTCTACAAAGTCCGATTCGTAAGCGACGACGCTCACCGAATTCTTAAAGCCTATCATTTGTTCCGGTTGAAGAGAAAAAAAAAATATGTTTTCCAATCGAGAAACATGAATTCTCTGTATAAATGCGTGTAAAAAAAAAAATAGCAATTTTATAAAAATTTGATCAATCTATTTTCGCATAGCTTAACAAACAAACTTTCTACACAATTCTCAGAAGCATGCAAAAATTTTTTTGACCACTGTTCGATGAAAATTGCTAAATATTATAATTTGAAAGAAATGGCCTTTATATCTTTTCGAAAATGAATGGTTTTTAAAACTTTTTCGAGCTTCGTTATTTCGTTCATATTTCTTCTATTTTCGCTCACTTTTTTTTTATATCATCGTTTGTTTTTCCTCTTTGCTGAATTTTTTCTCTTGCAAATCATGAGTTTGACTTTTGCTGATTTCGATGCACCGGCACAAATGCCGCATGTGAATGGATTCCGAGGAGCTTTTCATGGCGGCATCAAGATCCTCGAGGGAACTTCCGGTATCCGGTATCGCCACTGTTGGAGTTTCGCTCAGCGATATATCGGCTGTAACAAAATTCCCTGCAGCTTCCATACGAGCCACGAAGTTTCTCGACCCTTACATGCTTAACCCGAGTCGAACGGGGGAAATATTCGATACGGCATTTGCCCTTTACTTGCAAAATACATTCGATCCGATCCGAGACGGTAAGGGGATACCCACGCGTAACTTCGGCCGTGGAAACATAAATCTCAAAACGAGATATTCTCACGCGGAAGGCTAAAAAGTTGTACTTACCTAAAATGTATTGCTTCCGCTGCCGTTTATATGATATATATTACGTGCGGTTCTACGCATTCCAATATTTTTATATATACGGGGCATTCCGTGCCATCTCAATCTCTCTGATTTGTCCCACAATTTCTTACGCGGTATTGTTTTCACTCTCGAAGGCACTCAGTTTTGTTTTTGCAAATATTTCGAATCCATTGGAATTATTTACAATTTATAAAAACAGACACAATGTTCGACACGATTTAAAAACTTCGAATCATTCTGAAAAATTGGGCGTCAGGTATCAAAACTTTTTAGCCTCGTGAGCCGAAGTTGACTGATTCTTTCTTTTCATTCGATAAAACTAAAACAAAAAAAAAAAATTAAAAAATGTCGAAAGAAACAAGAAAAAAGACAAGAATTTTCACACGTGATAAAAAAAAATTTTCTGTCTTCAAAAATTGTAAATAATTCACATCGATTCTAAATAATTTGAAAGAAATACCCCGAGTTCCTTCATGAGTCAAATCAATGATGTAAAAAATCGTCAGCTAAATCAGAGAGGTTAAGAATCAGGACCAAGTTGAGTTCGTATGGAATGCCATGTACCCATTATTATATATGATATATTCAGTAAAATGAAATAGAATAAGAACGACGGAATTTTTTAAATTTATTTCATACCCGCAGTGAGATTGTAAAAAAAATCGAGAGGTTGACGAAAATTATGGACCAGTTTGATGGCAACCTTTCGTAAAACAATATGACCCATGAATAATAACCACGGCGTTTAACCCGTGTCGAGTAAATTCAGAAGAAACTTGGTGATTCCATTTCGTTTTTATTTTTACACTTGCCTCGTCTTTTTTCGTGACCATTTTTCTTTTCCTACCATCTCAAATGGTGCCGTGACCATAATCGTTGAATACGATTCGTATCTACTTTTATCTCTTCGTACAGTTTGTAGGAATAAAACCGAACAACCGTCTGATATTTGTCCGAAGAACGATGAGCAAGCAAATACTTGGCAAGATTTTCTTTCGAGACGAGACTTCGGTGGCAAATTGATTATTTTTTTCACCGAATCTGAGAAAAAAAAAAAAAAAAACGGCAACGCCATCGTATTTTACAATTTACAACCTTGTGCAATTAATACGCGATATGTTTGTACGCATCCGGCTTTACTGTCATGCGTAACGCAATCTATTCAACTGAATGTGAAATTAGGAACAGAATCAGAGCCTCGCGACGATGAGGGAGAAGGCGAGAATTAATCAAGTCGAACTCGTCAAAGCAATTATCCATCTTACGTCAAAGCGCTAGGCTTCGGTACACATCCGCCAGTTGAACTTCCTCTCTGCACAGTATTCGCTCTTTGTATCCATTCTCCTACGTATACGAGCATCGGTTCACACTTGACTGCCAAACCCGGCCTTGCAGGCTGTCCTACCTTAATCGGCAAAGTGCCGTCACGAGTTCAGGGTTGTCAAAGGATGCGGAACGAATTAATTCAACGCCTTGTATGACGACGATGTCGATGAGGAAAAGAAAGAGTTTACGTGTTTGCAATCTGATACAGAGTTCCATATCGGTCTGGATTCTCGGACTGCCGATTTCTTCGTTGACTCGGTTAGGTTGGCAATGCTGAATCAGATCGCAGCGCTACCGCGGGCCGGTCACGAAACAGCCTCACAGTCAGTCCTTGTGAACATAACGTAACCCGTGATCTTCACATTTTATATTTTTAGGTTAGATTCTACGGTCATGAGTCATGTTACGTTGGCAAAGATCGAGTCGAATTCTGTATTTTTCCATTAGAATCAACGGCCGTGGGTTAGGTTATGTTTACAAAAACTCATCAGAATTTTGTATCTTTGGATTACATTCTACAGTCATGAATTACGTTTACAAAGATTTAGCTTCTTTTATTGAGGCAGGATGGCGGTAGCATTGCGGGGTGATTCAGTATTGCCAACGTAACCGTCTTGCCGAAAAATTAACCATCCCAGAATCAGTGTGGCCGTTTGTACAATAAATGGCGACGGTATTTAGATCACAGAATAATTTTTTTTTCTTCTTTGTTCAAGATACTAGAAAGTGATATAATAAAAATTGTGTGTATCGTTACAAAAACGATTTAAATATTGTTGGAATTACAGAAAAGTGACTATTTAGTTTGATCATAGTTACCAATACTGCGTTTCCTGGTGACTCCGAAATTGAATCCGTTTTTTTAGTTAACGAGGTTTTTTTGATTCGAATAAGGTCTTGCCGTCAATTTATTGATGCAGTAATATCTAATTATCTTCTTCGACTGCGGCACAATGAGTTTTGGATTTGATCTATTCGCAAACGTTCAGCTTCCCAAAGTCCCTCAAACTTTACAATCAACGTTTTCCGGTTGAAACTAATCAACGAAAGTTTTTATTTTATTTATTTTTTTTTTCTCTGTCCAGAAAGAAAGAATCTTGCATCGTTTTCAGCGCATATCTGCAACCGCCTTAAAGACACAGCCGATAAATTTTATTCTGAACATAAAACTCTATCCGTTTATAAATTTCCGTAGAAATTCAATCCACGAGTTGTATTATTGAGGTTATAAAGTTGAAGAAGAAAATTCAAAAACGCTGCGAGTGTAAATTTGGACAGAAAAAAAATTCTGTTGACAATTAAGTATGTGGCGGAAAAAAATTGTTTTTCTCCGTTAGTTTTTTTTTTTTTTTTTCCACTCTCTATCTTAGCTACCGGTACTCGCAATCTTTTTTGATTCTCCTCTTCATTCGTTGAATTCGAGAGAAATGAGAATCGTACAAGTATTTACGGAAGCATCATTGATTCAGTATTATAAAACTAATTTACACAAAATACGATTCCAAGTTTAGATTTCTTTTTTTTTTTGTTTTTTTTTTGCAACAAATTCATATCACGGATTACGTTGAATAACATAATTATACACGGCGTTCAATAATTATTACCGTACGGTTTGAGACATATGAAGTGGCGTCAGCATAAAATCGAACGTAGCTTCCTTCAAGTTTGCACCGCGAAGATTCGCCTCGTTGAGATCGGATCCAGAGAAGTCACAAAACTGAAAATATATAATCGGTAGGGGAAATTTTTATTTTTTCTTTTCGCGAATCGGAAAATGTCTGCATAAATAATTACCTGACAAGTTTACGATGGAGAAATGTGTTCAAGTTCTTGTATGAAAATGTGCTTAAAGTTTCTTTTTTTTTTTTTTTTTGGACAAGGGGGGGAGGGGGACGTGTCGTAACACGTGGTTTTTATTTCGAAACTCTTTTGCAGCCGTTTGTAACGCTGACCTTCGATTGTGATCCATTAATCGGAAAATCTTCACGTAATTAATGGCTTGACGAGTTTACGATGGAGAATCGTGTTTAGATTCCTACGTATAAAAGTGTGCCCGAAGTTTACCTCAAGATCAGCGCCAGCGAGAACCGCAGCTCTGAGATCGCAGTTCCTTAGTTTCGCGTTCTTGAGGGTTGCGACCCGAAGATTGATGCCTGCCATGTTGCTGCCCTCGAGATTAGCGCCCTTCAAGTTCGCCCCCTCAAGGTTCGCCCGAAGACCAGTCGGATCCTCGAAATTACAACCCTTGAGACACGCCGCCTCGAGATTGACGCAAAGCATTCGAACCATCAGGAGCTGAGCGCCTTCCATGTTGCTGCCCGAAAGATCCGCACGCTCCAGATTACAGCCGGAAAAATTCGTCCCGCACAAGCGACAGCCGTGCAGATTCGCGTACTGCAACGCAAATGGCAATTAGAGAAGAAAGGAAACGAGTTCGTTGGAAGCTTTTTTTTTTTTTTTTTTTGTCTCTGCACAAAGAGAAATTTCTTACAGTTAACCAGGTTACTGTATTTTACGAATACAAACTATAATATTTTCATTTTTACCATGTCCAAAGCTTTTTGCATCAAGCGTTGTACATTTTCTATCAAAGCTTAGCACAGAATCATTTTCGAATTTTATGCGACACACGAACGTACATTTTGGACCGTCTTCGATTCTGCGCTATTCAAAGAACGTCAAAAAAATAACGTTCGGATGGTTTTACATATGCCAGTAATTGACGAACGAACGTGATAAAAACATGAAAACGAGTTTATAATCGAATTATACACGTCGCGTGATAGATTCAAAGTTGAATTCTCCGGTTACTGAAAATTATTTATTTTTTTGTTGGTACGGAGTTTACACATAAGTCACTTTTTTTCTAATGTCCCACGACGCAAATCACGAGCTGTTGAACTCTCGGTGCGTAACACCGCACGAATTAAGCAGCCGTGATGGTTGATAGGGTGAATAAAAAGAGAGATTAATTACTTGAGACGAAATTAAATTTAGTTCTTTAGCTGCTTTTTTTTTCAACCCACTTCTTCCGCGTATTACTTTCTTCTTATCGCACGGTGAAGTCTGTCGTGTAAGATATTTTATTACTGTTTTAAAAAGTACTCCAAGTATGTTGAAATAGAAAACTAAAAACAAGTAAAAAAGTTTGATTTTTAATAATTAATTGATTAATAGAAACGAACCCAAAGCTTCGAACAATAAAATCCAGATTTCTTCTTCGACTGTTCGATGAATCATAGAATACAGTATATCAATATTGTTTAAAAAAAAAGAAAACTTTGTTTCAAACGATTTGTAAGAAACTAATGCAAGAATGAAATAAACTCCTTCATTAAAATTGAACAAATTTCATACGCGTCATTTTTGCAACGGTATAAATAGCGAGCTATTTTTGGATTAATATCAGTCTGAAATACACCGAAAAATACGATAAACTTTCGAAATCTTGAATATGCAGACGAGCCTAAAATTTTAACCAATACTTGGACCGATTTTCACTGAATTTTATTGTTACAAATCATTATCAGGTGTATTACTGAAATTTTTTTGCAAAAAAAAAAACTGTACAAACCGACATCTATACCAGAATCAAAAGCTCTACTTTGCACAGAAAAGAGTTACATATAAAAAAAAAAAAAAAAAAAGTAGCCGAGAAGCACGTTTCAATTGTATCATACTTTTGAGCAAAAACACGCCGGATCTCCTCTTCAATTGTGAACAATTGGGTAACGTACTTCACGTGGAACCGTTTAACCTGGTCAGGGGTTACGAAATTCAAGGTCAATTATGCCGACATAATTTCAAAGTTGAACAGTTTAAACCAGCTCAAAGGGCTCCAGCATCCCGTTGGGCGCATTATCCCTTGAGATAACGCAGGTCTGGGTCCCTGAATAATTACGTGTTCCCGCGGGATAAGTACGCTATAGATGACGGTCTCTCTCTAGTTTGGTCTTAATCGACTAAAACGGATTGGGCGAAACTCCAAATCACCCGGGCATCTGTATAAAGTGCAAGGATTAGGATCGTAATGGATTTACAAGGCGAATTGGATGCAGCGCAGACGCGACTTATTCTGATATCCGCACGCCGTTGTAGAGAAGTACGATATAATAATCGCCCCGCAAATCGAGTTTCAGTTGACAAATCTTAATTGTGTCTATAACTGGAAAGTCAGTTAATCGTTTGCTATTATTTTATTTTTTTTTTCTTTCTCATGCTTTAGACAAATTAGATCGAATACAAAATTTTTTTAGCACGGCCGAAGGGTTCTTCTCAAACATTGAATATTCCCGAATATTAACTTATAAACGACGGTGTGAAAAAAGTGAAAGTTCGTGCTTTCATCCAAAAAAAAAAAAAAAAAATTACCTTTAAAATACGTATATTTTTATCAATCTGATGTGATCAATTTATTCGAATTGATCGGGGAAAATTGTAATATTTTTGTCTGGAAAACTTGGGAAACTTCGCGATGTAGATTTTAGTGGCCACCCTATGTAAGCATCATTTGAAAAGTTGGAAAATATGTGCGGGCCGATAATTGTGAACACGGTTAAAAATAATTCAAAAATTTTATACTTTTCTATTCAATTTCCAGCTACCGACTAATTGAGCTCTGTGACTTTAAGCCTGTAATTACGATTTTTAACCGACTCACGCGATCGGCACAAGCCAATTAATTCACCGCAGAAGATGTAAGATTGTTTGAAAAATCGCATCACTTTTAGTATCGTTCAGTATCAGCATTTGAATTTTCATTTTTCCGTACAGCTGTAATCGAATCCTAGACGATTTCATTAATTTTTTTTCACATCTCCTTTCGCACATGCGGATCGTAATCAAATTTGCAAATCACACACAGACGCGCTTGTGCCCTTGCAATTTGCCGAGCAATTTCACCGATTACCACTTCGTTACAGGCCTCTAACTCTACCGACACTAGACGAAATCTCTGCACCTTGGATCAGCTTAAAACGTGAAGCTAGAAGCTCGGTGACGAGGGTTTATGCATGAAAATAATTAATCATCGCTTTCGCGCGACTCAATTTGCGAAGACGACGACGATGACGCGTTCGTTCAATGCATGTACATATACTCACCTATATTTTACTTCAAAGGGTGCAGCGAAACGGATGACATACGGGCCAAAGACTAATAGCTCTTTGAACAACGCTTCCTATAACTTTGGTATACGGTTGAATATATCTTGCACGTGTACGATGGATTTTATATGCATGTATATAACAACGATACTTGAGCAATTGATACAGAAACTCCCTAAAGTGACTCTTTTACACGAGACGAGCACTTGGAAATTTTTTATTCTTCTGTAATTTAATTCGTCAACCATGGTTCCCTTTTTTTTTTTTCGTTCTTTGGGAGGAAAGGTAAGCCGAATCCTCAAATTCAAATCTCAATTTATATTCACTACACAGAGAGCAAGACGATTGTTTAAATTTACTTGAATATTGTTTTTGAGATATTAAACATATTTTCACATTTTAAATGACATTTATTCTGGTGTATCAATGTGAACTTTGCATTGTCGGTACAAAGAAGAAGGTGTGAAAAAGAAAACGTAGGTATCAAATTTTTTTTTATACGTAGCTGTAGAAGAATTACGAAGAAAAAAATTACGGCGAACGCGAATAAGATCCCAGAAGTTTTAGACTTGATCAAAGTTCAGATCTTAATGTACACTTGGATATTTTTTATACCTGTATACGATGTACCGAGAGATTTTTAGAGGATCTGTTCGCAGCGCGAGATGTTCAATTTGCTCAATTTTTATTGGTTGATATACACGCTCTCGCAGCCTGAAGCAAACTTTCAGTGAAAATAATAAAATCCCTAGAATCGATTTGTTGACAAGTGACAGTTGACCATAAACTCTCGCCTATCAAGAATGCCTGCGTCACAGCGCAAACGCGATCCACTGCGCATCGATCACCGTGCCTACGATGCTAGTAATATTTTTACGAAGTTTGCTGAGCGTATAAACTTATAGATGGCTGCGAAACGTGGTGTGATTATACATGGTATGTCTAGAACTCTTACGATACGCCCCTTTCTTCGATATCAAAGCCTTCAAGTAATTTTGCACCGACGACTGCAGTCTAAGTAAATCCCTGTATCGTTGGGGAATTATTTTTCCTACAGTTTGATGGTTACGTATTGTGCAATACATGATGGTTATTCGTGGTGTAAATCGAAATTGGATTACACGAATCCCGTAACGTTGTCGCTACAACTCAGAAGGTACTTAAAAGACCCGCTCATCTTTTCCGCGCGCAGATTCAACGTGAAAAAAATTAATCACCACTGATCTAGGGTATTTTGGCGTCATTGGTACCGAATTCACTCAAGTCCAGCGCCAGCGTGAAAGATGAGGTAAGTGTACCGGTTATTGATTCTGTCCCAATTATTGACCTTTTTTAATTGTGGCCGTTTAATCGTTTCTTCTAAAATTACCAAAAAATAAACTTGTAGTGTTTAACCCTCTGGCGATTATTGGTTTTAATCAGGGAGAAATTTACAATTTGTGCCGTCAATTTATAATTTTTGAAAATAAAATGGTCAATAACTGATACACGTACCTTAAACTTTTTTCGTGAAAGAAGCTGCACTCCTAGGCACGCGATGTATGCTCACACCATGCTGCAAAAGTCGTTCACGACATTTGGCCAGAAAATCTCTCGGTACATAGATGCAAAAATTCGAGACGAATGAAAATTTCTAGATCATGATCGAAGGCGGAAATTCATTGTAATTATTATATTGTATGAATTTCTGACCTTGAAGTTGATGTTGCGAAGATCAAGCCGCGAGAGATCAGTACCAGCTAAATTTACACCTTGGAAACGAAGCTCGTGAGGAGCGGATGTGGATAATATCGCCCTGAGGACATCGCGGCGCGTTAATGGGGCCGTTTCTTTTTCGTCCGGACTGTATTTCGCTATCATAGGCTCCAAGATTTCGAAAGCACCTTCTATACCGTAAAATCGCGCCTCTGCCAGAACCCCTGTTAAACAGATGGATCAGATGAAATTGAATCGGCGAGATGGAAAAAGTTAGTTTTTCGTTTTTAAAGGGGTTGGTTAGTCAAGAATCGATCATTTTTTGCAGATTTCTTTACGAGATAGTCGCGCGTTGAAAACTACAAATTCAAATATTCGTATGGCCACGAAGATTTTTTTTTAAAACTGCCGCAAGAAAAAAAAAACATACTGGAATCGTAAAATGTAACCTGAGCGTCGATTGTTTATTTTCAAAAACACTTTTAAATAGTTTAAAATCTGACAAATTCACGATGACCCCAGTCAATTGAGTTCCGATTTGACCCGATTTGAATTTTAAAAATTGTGCACTTTTTACTAAATACATCGCTTCCACTCTCAAAATAAGTACCTTTTTTCAGTAACCACTATCAAGCGATTTTTCTACGTAAAACTACTTCAATTTATCTTGAGTATATTCAGTAAAATTTTCAATTTTTTTTTTTTTCATACTAATTATTTTTTTTTCTCAAAATTTTCTATAATATTTTTTCAAAGACATTTTGATTAAACTCCGGTGATTTTTTCTAATCTAAGTAACTCGGTTTACTTGTGATATGCATTTTAGTGGTTGGGGTCTTCAAGCAGTTTTCATCGTCGAGGACTGATTAGTGTGAAATGGAAAAAATTATTCAACTGCCTATATTCAATTTAAATAAGGTATGATGTTGAGATTCAGATTATGAGTTTTCAAAGAAATAATTGTAAGATTCAAAATTAGAACAAATAAATTTTCCAACCCGTTAGAACCAATCCCGTTAGAAAAATCCAAGAAATCGATAACAATTTTACTTCCTAACCAGTCATCTAAAATTTTCAGTATCGCATGATGAAGAAATTATCTAACTAAATGCAACAAAAAAAAAAAAAAAAAATTAATGCCTGTTGCAAAAATAATCTCTTCTTGGAAAATAGATCATTATATTTTTACAGTAAGCAAACCATCCTACCAATCAATTAGAAATGATGAAATTGAATAAATCCATGAGATTCTACTAAACTTGGCTTTTATGGCATATAACAACGAGCAATTTAATCAAGTACCGCAATAAAGTTTTTTTTTCCAGGCTGCATAACTGCAATAATAACGTCGTCAATAATCACTCGAAATTTGGAATGATCCAAGCTCCCGCAAAGATGAAACAGCAGGAGTAGATTGTCTGAGTATATGTCACGATAACGTCGTTCAGTATCATGGTAAATCGAATACGGCTCTTCGATTCTACCTCATCATATCAAGTATAAATTCTAAGTCTAGACTGTCTAGGCCTTGGCTGGCCCGTCTATTCAAAGGATCGTGCGATACCGACAGTCGCTTAAGTTTGAGGAGGGTTAAAGGTCAATCTATGTCATAATTGGAAATTGCAATGAAATAATGTTATCGTACATTACATGCAGCCGTATCCCTAGAAATATTTTTACACGAGTAATATTACGAATAATGCAAAGACTTTATTCTCTTATCACTTCGGAGGAAAAAAAAAAAAAAACCAAAAATTGAAAAATATGTACAAAATGATACGGAAACGATTCAGTTGGCTTAGAAGGCAACCTGTTCAAAAATCGGAATGAAATGATGAACGTTATTGCGGTGACAAGAATGCTACCTATTAAACGATTTTCATAAAAAATTCTCAAGAATTGAATGATTGACTGTCGAGATATGAGTTGTCGAAATTCTTCTTGAAAGAGGAAAACCGGAAATGAAATATTCATTGCTAACTCGGCTCGGAATGTTGAGAATAAGACTTTTAAGAATTTTCACAAACAAGGGAAAGCCACCAGAGAAAAATATACCTATTAAAAAAAATATACAAAAATTCATCTCTTCGATTCCGAATGGTAGGAAATGATCGAAAACTGTTTCTCTCTATGATGAAAAGCATTTTTCACGTTCGTTAATTTCATATCCATATATACACTAGTGTGGGTAAGCAATATGGCACCGGAAATATCAATCAACCGATCATTACCGGTGGATAATAAAAATATCGAGGCACGTAAAATGTCGTGCAAGGGTGTTGACATTTTTTTTTTCCTTTTCCATTAAGTTCATACAGCGGGAAAGATCCTAATCGTTTTCACCCATTAATTTTTCGCAGACTACGATCGTTTGTCCTTACCTGCCGGGTTTATGTTCTTTTCGAGTATTAATTCACCATGCCTTAGATAATTCAATAGCGGTTCAAAGTACGTTGGACTTCTATCGATCATAAATGCTCCGTTTTGATCTTGGGCACTTGGTTGTATTCGCCATCCGGTGTCATCATCGCCTTGAGAGAACATTCTGCGTTAAAAAAATATAGTTCATCTTAAAAAATGTGGGTATATGTATCATCTGAGTATCAAGTTCACCGACAAATGTAAGCCTGCAGCCTTCGATATTGAATTTGGTACATTAAATATTCATTCACCTAGCCAACATGCTCATAGGCTCCTTGTTGGTCAACGTGCTCCTTGTCGTGACGAAATATTTCCCGCCGACGTTCAAAGTCAGCCATTCCGAACTCGTATTATTCGATGAACTTCGCTCCTTGTTAGACTTTTTCGTAATAAAATCTTCACCACTTGATACGTACAAAACATCGTCATCCCTGGTCGGTATGGATAAAAAATTTATCAACAATCGAAATCTCTGTATTTCAATTTACATCTTTGGAATTTTTTCTCTGCGATTCGAATCAAATAAAGTAACGCTTCGTACAGCTCACCTGATGAGCTTCAAATCGTCAATTTCTCCGCCGTGCGGTGTGAACAGCCTTTTAGCGGATATTTCAAACTTCAAACTAGCTGCACATAGAAGCTCGTCGATAGAGTGCGTCACCATAAATACCTACAAACAATAAATCACACGAAACTATGAAATATTATCAATCGGTAAATTCAAATCAAACCAAATTAGGCGCGAAGCGAGTTGCGCCTGAACACTACGTTAGTCAAATATCAGTGATAACGCCGCTTTAAAGATGCACGTAAATCATGATACTCTCGAACAACTTCACGTTAATCATAGGTTGGATTTATACTTGATGGAAACAATAAAATGACTACTTGCATGATCAAACAGAGTACTTTACCTTGCCGTTGACATCCGTCCCGTTGATAAAAAGAACAACTCTCTTCATGGCTGACAATTTGGATTGACTGGCATGCGGTCGAGTGTACTTTCTGGTTTCTGGTTGAAACTGAATAACGAGTTAACACGGAATTATACTTGTGTGATGTTTATTCACTCGTCGGAACAGAACCCTGCATTGGCGTTCAACGTGGAGCCATATTTGACCAGCAGTCATCCCAGCCCGTAAGGTGGCAGGTGCATGACAAGCCACGCCACCTCCCAACGTTCGTTTCGACGATGAATAGAACGGATGCACGCCTCACTGCATCCGGTTTTTGTCCTCCCTGTTGATGTCAATTCAAGATTCACCACGATTGCGGAAGATGATATTTCAAAATAAAGAACGTTAAATCCATTGCAACGAAGTTTCAATTTGAATTCTATGACGTCATTTGTTCCACAGAAATAAAATGGCGGTCAAAACTGCGTGACTAGGGCGTGTAGAGTCCTTTTATTTTTCGCTTATGAAGTGCACGATGGGTGCACGACTGCATAGCAAATTCTGTACTATACGCATCTAATCTTCTGAAATTGACAGGGTATCAATTTTCAAATACAAAATAAACGAAGAGGAAATTCAAAAGTTTCGCGCCATAAATAGAGCAGAGCTTATTTGAAACTTGGGTGAATAAATCTGGCGGGGGTGGTTTTATTTATTTAATAACATAAGCTATCGCGTACGTACAAAATTCTAGCAAAATGACGTTGTTAGAGAATATCAGGAACGATGAATTTTTTTAAACTTTAGGTTTATAACAGACATTTTGTAACCGAGATCAGCGCAAGTTTAAAAAATTTCATAAAGTTGAGAAATGAGTCGAACAAATTTCCAAAATACACCTATTATATCTCAACTTATTACCCTCCAATTTTCCATCGAAATTCGTAGATAACATTTGATATTTATCGCAATTTTCCATATTCTCGTCAACCGTACCGTGAGACAGAAAATTAACTTGTATTTGTATTTCATTATATTACGAAAACACTCAGGCATACATCGACATCATTATATGATACTTCAAAACGTGCAACAACAAAAGTTAAAGGTCGTACAAGCAATTAGAAAACATTCCACGTTCAACAAAATATAATATAAAAACAAATTAGCAAAGACAACAACTCGACAAATAAGTCTCAGATAGTAATGGTGGACTACCTAGCGGATGATTTCAGAACTACTTAAAAAAAACTAATCATTGAAAGAAAAGTCATTGACTGATTCGTACTACACGTTACGTACAATAAGACACGTATTTACCGCGGTTACTCAATGAGTAGTTGGAACATACGCACAGATACGAAGCAAAAGGCGTGTGGGTGTCAAAAAGTTCAAAAAGTTACCGCCAGATCGATCTGCCTTCGCGCTACGAGCGAATTCGCCAAATGTGTGGATAATTTGACAGTGTGAAAGAGGGACGATATATCGGCGTCCGCGTTGCGTGGATTTTTTTTCCGAATTAACAAGTGGTTAAAATTTGAAAAAAAATTCATCGGTGGTTTGATTTATCGATAAATTAAATTTCGCGCCAGACGTTTTCCGTCTAAATTGTCGAGTCGAAGTCTGGCAGACGTGTTGTACACACGACAAAGATGGCGGTTGTCTGCTGACGTTTCTATCATTGGAAACGAGTGCCGATTAATCAACGACACGGCTCAAATGAGCGAGATAAAACATCTGGATATTTAATTAGCCCGCTGGAATAACGGTAACAAAGAAAATTGTACAAACGAAAAAACGTCAAGATGATGAACATGTGGAAAATGCGTGAGCTTATGGATAAAGCGTGAGTAGATTAAATTGTACCGATCGTTCGTTTTCACCGTGCGGATTCAACATAACCTGATATTCCACCTTTTCATTTTCCTTTTTTTTCTCCCCGCACCTTTTTTTACTCCAATTTTATCACACATTTTCCTCTCACTTATTCGCACCTCTCGTACTTTCGCCCAACCTGTACTTGAAACTCTATTAAAATCTGACAATTTATCACTACCGAATCAGTTTTGCTGTTGCTACTACATATTGAACGAGAAAAACAAAACACCTGCTATCCTACAATTACAATGATAACACAATATTCATGAATTGCGAAAAATCGAGGATTCTGCAAAATCGTGAATCGCAGATTCCTATCTTACTTGAATAAAATATGTGACAATTCGATCAACCATGATTACGATAATCCCCTCTAAATTTTCACTACAATTCAATTACCATCGACTCTTCTGCAGCGATGCAAACTTTTCATTTATTCAGAGTTCTACAGATGTTTAGAATTAGGACGATAGTCAAGTGACGGTTACTTAATCGTTGCACACTGTCATGCTTCCTCATCCGCGAGTCAGACTCAAGGTCACTGTGTGCATCCACCGGCGCATATTGTACCTATGCATATATACGTACGTAACTTTGTTGTACGGTTGTATATATCAGCAAGAGACAACGTGAGGCAAGGCAGCTTACGTAATGTTGAGTAAATACTGATAACTTTATTGTTATGTCGTCCGTACGAGCTTATGGATATAGATTAATTTATCAAGCATGGCCTGAAAAAACAGTAAAAAGAGACAATCTGCACTTTACCTGCGGTCATAACTAAATTAGTTTAATTCCCGATGAAAAGATATTTAATTATTGTTGTTCATCCATTTGGCATCTACTTAGTCACAAATTTTAACTACAAACCTAAACAATGCTAAAACTGTCAACTTTCTTTATTCCGTGAGGCTGGTAATGGAAAAGCTGCATCTTTAGTCATGAAAATAAGAAAAATGTTTTTGTGACTGTCACGCAACTCTGTTGCAACATATTCGATGTGACAAATGTCCGTGTCACAGATTAGAGACTAATTAACAATTATCGTTAAAATTAATTTAGTTCCACTCACCGGCATTGAAAGATAATAAATTTCGCACTGATATGATATAGATTTGCGAATGGCAATGGTACGAAAATGAAGGATAAAGTGAAAGTTGTTCCATTACGTAAATGAACTGTATTTGGTAGTATTTCATAATGTGACGATAATCACTGTAGGGATTGAAATTGTTGTATAATGAATCAACAGGTGTTCACTATCAATAAGAGATATAAAACGATTTTCAAAATTTTCAAGACTTATGGAAGCTGCTAAAATTAATTCTACTTCTTTCACACCAAAAGGAGTAACACATTTTTCATTCCTTGAATACTTTCGAACGTTGGGTAAATGTAAAACAAAATTTATTTACACTGACCAATTTCTCAACACGATGAAATAAAAAAACCCTGGGAACTCTGATTTCTTTTTTGTCATATTTTGTTAAAGATAGTATTTAGTGAGGCATGAAAAAAGCCAGTTTCTATTCATAATAGGTTTGAAAAAATGAGAAAAAGTATCGGTTTGTCCCAATCTTCGGTCTCAATGTTTCATAATTAAATGGCTCAACCGGTGCAAGAAGCTAATGAATGCTCGAGGCAATTTACAAAGACAGAGTAGATAAGTGGATTCAGTTTTCTTTTCTATCCGAATCCTCAATTACCACAAATCGATTCTGTTCACTTAAGTTCAAACAGTGGTATTTTATCTTCAGGACAAATGTTGTGATGAACTATACAGATACCGAAGCCAAAGTAAGAGAAGCCACAAATGATGACGCCTGGGGTCCAACAGGTAAGTCAAATTAACTGAAAAAGTAGAGAATGCTAAACGACGTAGCGTATATTGTTTTTACGTAAAGTCTAAATCTTCATTTTAAACATCTCTTAAAATTGGCAGAATTATATTGCGTGTAGAAGCATTTATCATTAATTATTACCGTAAAGACTTGAAACACTATTGTACAATTTTGTCGTCACCATTCTTAATGTCTGTTAATTGCAGAATGAGAAGTGAAACCAAACTTTGGAAATTTATATCAAATATACTGAACTTGATAGAATTTTAATCTTTAATAGACCGGCATTTTTCTTTTGAAATTCAGTATTTTTCAGAGGTATAATTTATATATATATATATATATAGTCATTACGTCCGGTGGAGTTTCCGAGTTATTCGCTGGCTCCAAAAGGAGCCAGGCCGGCCCTCTGAAGTCTAAAGACAAAATAGCATTCTAGCCTTGGCAATAGCTCAAAAACGTTGCTAAAATCTTAAACAAACAAGAGATACCGATCTTGACTCTACAGATATTCAAATGCAATGGCTACAAGTTCGACTCTTACATGTGATAACCAGTATTTTTTCTAAGAGCGATAACGCGAGTGATTCGCGATCTATTATCACATTGATGAATTTCAGGTGCCATGATGCAGGAATTAGCACAAGCCACTTTCACATACGAACAATTTCCAGAAGTAATGTCTATGCTCTGGAAACGAATGTTGCAAGAAAATAAACGCAATTGGAGACGAACGTATAAGGTAATACTCAATTCCGATGTACAAAATTCAACATCGTAATGCGGATAGGAATCATGGAAACTTCGATATCTTTATCTGGATATTTTTCCACTTCTCTGCTGAGAATGTTTTCTCAATTGTTTTATTGTTGATAAAATTGTATGTATGAAATTACAGTCGTTGCTGTTGTTGAATTACTTGGTTCGCAACGGCTCCGAACGCGTTGTAACATCATCTCGGGAGCATATCTACGACCTGAGATCGTTGGAGAATTACACGTACATAGACGAGTTTGGTAAAGACCAGGGTATAAACATTCGACATAAAGTTAGAGAGCTGATAGACTTTATTCAAGACGACGACAAGCTAAGAGACGAGAGAAAGAAAGCCAAGAAAAACAAAGACAAGTACATCGGCATGTCCAGCGAAGCGATGGGCATGAGATTTGGTGCTGGCGACAGATGGAACGACAGTCCAAAGTGGAACAAACCTGCCATAGATGGGTACAACGATTGGGACAGAGAAAGTAAAGGGAAAGGTTTCGAGGACGGAAATAACAGGTGCGAATTGATCGATGTCAAGTTTCAAATGCTCACTATTATCATCGCTTTGATTAGTTTGCAAGTAAGAAAAATCTTCCAATTATTTACGAATCATCCAATTTTTTTGCTGCGCAGCGATGACGGAGAGAGAGAAGACTCGGACAACGACACACCTTCGAGTCCGAGGCGAAGCGGCAGAGAGTACAGAGACACGACAGAGACCATTGACAGAATTGCTAAAAGTTCCCAGCCTTCCACGCCGTCGGGGAATCAATCCCCGGCTAAAACGCCGCGAGTTTTCAAAAGGGTTGACCTGGGAGCGGCAGCCCACTTTGGAAAGGACCAGTCCAATGTTAGTATTCCATCTCAAAGATGTACCAAACGTACGGTCCCATCAAAAAGCTGTGACGACAGAAATATGATGTAACAAAGGTTTGAAAGCACGGCTGAAGTTGATCGAATTGAATCTGTTTAAAATAATATTTTCTTAACACGGCAAAAGTTTGAAAAACCATAGATATCAGATGCATTGGCACAATTATTGACGATTTGAAAGGGATCCCACTATTGAATCATTTCTGCATTGAAAAAATCGTATCGTTTTATCTATATCAACAAACTAGGGCTCATTTGTGCATAAATAAAATGTTATGCTAACGAAACACTTGTTTCAATTAAATGCAACTTGATTAACTTCACTTGCAATCATATTCATGTCTGGATATCTCTTTGACTAAACTGTACGTTTGGTATATTTTTCAGTGAGTTGTTTGCCCGAATATTTTACTGACGATTGATATTTTTTCAATTTAATTACAGAACAGCACACCAGTAAAACAGAGTAACCTAATGTCGTCGCCGGTGAAAGAACAGAAAAATAAAAACGACATCTTGAACGATATATTCGACTCGCAGAGTGATGTCGTTAGTCCCAATAACGAAGACGACGACGACTTCAATCCTAGAGGAAATAATCACACGGCGGGACAGCCGCAGAGCGCAAATACGGATTTTGGCGATTTTGCAAGCGCGTTTGGCGGCTCAGCGACAAAATTGTCAAACGACGAAGGCACTGATGAGTTCGCCGATTTTACATCAGCTTTTGATGCCGGTGTAAATATTTCCAGTTCTAACAATCAACAACCTCAGATTTCGCTACTTGGTGCTACGATACCAAACATCGGTAATCCGATGACTGGAAATTCGAGCTCTCCCTTATCATCGTCGCAAAACATCACCTCCCCTGCCTTTGGTACCTCAATGATACAGAATTCAGCGATAGGAAATAATCTATACAACTCTCTACCGCCTCAAGGACTCGTGAATCAAACGCAGTCTTTAGTCAACAGCAATAATAATCCAGGTAAAAGTCTCAAGTTTAATCTAAAGTTTTACGAATCAATTTCTTATACCCCCATTTATGTACCAACAAACAAAAAAACTAAGAAGAACCAATCTTAAGCCTCTGAATCTGAACTCTCAAAATAGCCATCGTGTCAATTAATTTTTGTAATTTAATTCTTGTGCAGCGTCTTCGAACACGGATCTCCTAGCAGATTTGGGTGGATTTAGTTCGCTACCAACAATACCGCCAATGGGAACAAACATGAACAATGCGAATCTATTCGGTAGCGCAAATTCGACGCCGATTAATCCACTTGATTTCAATTCAGGTATGATTATAAGGATTTTTTTCGTATGCCATAGTATCTGATTTATGAAAGTTTGAAAGTTAGAGTGAAACTTCGCTCGTCATTCCACTGTTTTCCCTGTTAATTTGAAGTGACAATATTCATTAATCTTCAATCGCATCAAGGTGTTGTGAAAAAGAGGTTTTAGATTGTTCTCATGCATGCATTATGCGCGGTGTTTAATGTGATCGATTTATCGGTTTATTACTCGCCACATTTTACTTGGAGAAGTAATGCCCCCAAGTTAGACTTTCCTTGCAGCTTCAAGACCGGAAGGAATCAACTTGAAGCATGCGGCAAATCGACTTTTGGAAACGCTGCAGAGAATTGAAGAGATTAAAAGTGACAAGGAGTTGGATGAAATAAAACATAAAATCAACGAATACACTGATTTTTTCCCAGGATTATACACGCCGCAGAAATACATCGGCATCGATACCCACGGTATCGATGTGGACGTAATTTCGTACGGCAGAATCTTAGAGAACGTGATAGAAAAATTCGATCACAATTGGCCGTTGGTAAAAAATAAACTAGACAAATCGGTGAAAAATTTATTTGTCGTCGAGGGTTGTACGAGTCTTTTGTTGAACGAATCGTTGTCCGCATTGAGCGAGGCGTTGAAAGAAACTGAGAACAAAGAAAAAGCACGAATAATATCGGTAATTCTAGAATCTCTGATTAAAAGCGACGCGCTTTATTCAGCGATAGTGAATGTTTCAAAAATTCATGATAAAACTGAATTGGAAAAACTGGAAATCGACGAAGGTTGGAAAAATATTGTTCAAATTGTAATCTCCCTGCCGAATAGAGTTGCTAATAAATTGAACGGAAAGTTGCCCGACGTTTTCAATTCCGAAACATACGCGAATATTGTTTACTTTCACTTTCTGAGATCTGTGAAATTTATCAACGAAGGCTTCAGCAAGTTTCACATCAAACCGGACTTTGAATATCTTTCCATTTTACTGAGCAAATCCGCGTTGATATTGAACAGAGCCAGTCTTACCGAGTTGACGCGTATCTTTGCCGAATGGTGCATCGAAAATTGTAACGACGCAAGGTGTTTCGTTGAAAAAGTTTTGCACGGTTTAAACAGCCAGAGCATAGAGCCAATTGCGGTAGCGTTTCTAATGCAAAGCGTATCCGCATCTGGGATTTGTAACGTATTTGGAAATTTGATATCAAATTCAAACTGGAAATATATATTGACGAATAAAATTCCACTGTTGTCATATTACGACGATGAATATTTACCAAAAAACTTGATATCGTATCTGTCGCACTGCAACGAGTCGGATCGATCCTTAATAAAGCTGCTGACTCAACTTCTAAAATCCTGGAGCAACAGAAGTATCCTGAATCACATCACGTTCGAACAACACATTTTTATTACAAAGCTGATGATATTGTCCTTAAAAGAATTGCATGATCGACTAACACCTGCCGACAGAAACACGATACTGAGTTTAATGTTCTCTGGCACTCAAGCGCACCTGGAAATGGTTCAACCAAAGCTGAGAGCCATCGGTATGATTACCGCTGAGATTTTTACAGAAATTTTAAACAAATCCATGTCTGGGGCGGAACTAAAATTTGAGTACGACGAAATGGGCGAGGATGTGGTAGAAATGACAAAGGAATTGAGGCAGATCAAAATTCATTATAATCCAAGCAAACAAGCAAGAAACGACGCTGAGTTGGTAGTTGAAAATTTAGAGTTTTACGAAATTGGAGATAAAATGTTGTATCAACTTGGCGTCAAGTGCAAAATATTGCGAGATTTGACGGTGAAAAATATCAATGAAAACACAAGTCCTCGCCCTGTTGAAGAGCCACAAGATACCGGACACGGAAACTCAGCGAAAGATGATATTCAGCCAAACTTGATCCCGGAAGATGAAGAAGATCTTGACAGCGACGACGATTTGACACCGTACGACATGTCAAACGATACAAAAATATCCCAGAGCAAAAGACCCGCCTATTTGCGCGATCTTCGTGATAATCTAACCGATCCACAGACGAACAGTGATCCGGACGTATTTTCTGGTAGCATGGAAATTTGCGAGGAATTGATATTGTCTCAACTTCCAAACGATGATGTTTCCTTTGGTATTGAACTGTTGGAGATACTCGTTACGCTGGGTGAAAAGAGTTACGTTGAAAACTTTGAAAGTTTAAAATTCAATTCCTGCACAGCAATTGTAACTGTATTTCCAAAAGAATCAGCCGAGTATTTGTGCAAACAATTTCACGCAGAAATTGGAACGTATTCCGTAATGCAAAGGCTACTTTTTCTCGAAGTTTTACAAGATGCTGCAAAAAAATTGGCAAACTGTAAATTGGAAGACGATGAACCTGCGTCTTTGACACCAAAGACCCGTTCAGAGATGGAAAAAAAGAAGGCAAAGCCGATATCGTTGACGGTAGAAACGGATAGAACTAAAAAATACGAAACGCTGTTCGCCGACGACTTTGAAATAAGTGATATCAACGAAGCGAACAGGGTCGATTGGGAGGAAATAGTCAACAAAAGAATCCAATCTAATACAAGGCGACTGACACATGGAACCAAACTTCCTAAAACTGCGGTCAACAAATTCGCCAATGTAGCGTCATCCTTTTTTTATCCATTGTTATACGGTTTCGGTCGCAAAGGAGCTCTGATGTGCGGCACTCCAAAAATATACGAAGATCAGGATTGCATTCTGCTAGTAAACTTTCTTAAAACACTTTCTGTATTAATGGTCTCTGCGAATAATTGCTACCTGGCACCAAAAATGGGCAAGGAAATATTGGATCTGTCATGGACGCTGAGATATCACTACGAAGGAAAAGTTAGAATGGCTGTTATACAAAACATCGCTTCTGTTGTCATTTCGACACCGACGCATTTCCTTACTACCGAATTATTCGAGCAAATATTTGACGCCAGAAACTGGCTTGCCGACATTTCGCAGAACACTTTCAGAGGCGATCCAAACGCTAGTTGCAGAAGTCTGGGTATTAACGTTCTATCTCTGATCGACTCAGTCATTGGCTCCAGTCTCAATAAACTCTGAGATTTAAAAATTTTACAATTGTGAGATTTAGAGACTTATTGCGACATTATTATATGATTTCGATATATTTTTACACATTAGTTTTTACCTTGAAATCCTCAATTATTTCCTCCATATTTCTGGTATATATCATTAAATAATAAAATCTTATCTTTGTAAGAAAAGTGTATAGAAATAGGTAAAAGTTATCAAATTTTCGTTCGCCAAAATTCATTAACCATGCTTTTTTGAACCTGTTGTAAATATAGATTTAATTTTTTTCTTTGTTCCTATCAAAATCGAATAAATAAACGTTTTGCAAAATCCGACAACTACCTTTCTGAAATTTTTCACATTTACATTACAACAAAAATATAGGTAATATGTTTTACTAATTCATTAACGAAAGGTCATTACAGAGGCGAATCATTGAAAAACGATATTCTTCACATATTATATTTTTTGTCAAAGGTCCGATGAGCATGACTGGAAGTACGACTCTTCTGACGCCAATGTCTACAAGTGCAAAAGGCCAACCGACGACTGGTGTCAACACAACGCCAGTTGGATCAACGTGGGCTGGCGCTGGGCTGAATATTGATTTGGACAACATAATGGGCAGCAAAACGAAACAATCCGGGCCAGCACCGACGATGAATCAACTAGCAAGCAATAGTCCGCAACATCAACCGAAAGGCATAGGTAAATGCGATTGTTATATCATTTACTTGAAACTCGCCGACAGTCTGAAGTCAATGGCGCGGGAGTTTACCGTTTATAATATACTTGATAACACGTTTTTTTTCTTTTCTTTGAAAAGAGGAATTTGTTTCAGCAGCAGTGCCGAACATGGGTATGATTTCGCCAACGATCAATCCGCAACAGCAACAGCAACAACAACAGACTAACATTGGATTTTTCCCCGCATTTCAATGAAGCATTTAGTTCGATCCGAACATAACTGAACGACTCTCCTTCCAACAAGAAATATTAAATTAACCGAGCAATTTAATCGGTAAAGGCTTGCTGTACTGAAAAATTCCACCGATTATCCAAGTTCAAAGATAATCGCGATTTTTTAATTCAGTTAAGAAATTAACAAATTGGTGGTAACAACTTTTTTAAAACATGGTGCATCGCGATCAATAAGTTTTTATCGTAATCGGAGAATTGAATGAATAACAAAATTTAAAAAAAAAAAAAAAAAACAATTTTCAATCAAGAATTGGAAACATTTCGCAAAATGTTGAAATACGGCGCTGAAAGTGTTGAGAACAAGGAAAAAAAAAAAAAATTGTTTTTATTGCTACTGTGTGCGTATTATTTTTTTTTTTTTTGTATACTAGAAATTTATGTACATAAATATCTGCGCGTATGAATGATTAATGAAGAATGCCAAAGGCCTTCGGTTACATGCTATAGCAGGTCTATATATTTAGATAGGTGAAAGAAATTTGTACGAAAAATCCGTGAACATGAACAATACTGCGTTGGGTAGAATGAATGATTGAGAAAAAGGAAAAAAGAAAAAAAGAAAAAACAAAAAACAAACAATTCATAAAAAATTAATTACGATAAGGATGATCGCAAAAAAATTGTAAATCACTTTAGTTTGACGAAACGATTATTGCAACGGCAGCTGTTTAAGATACTCTTCAATATTGTGATGCTATATGTATATGCTTTGAAAATATCAACTATACTATTCAGGGAAACTATCGATACAGAATAAAATTTTATCGCGCTCTCGCATATGCAGCTTTCAAGGTGTTAGTAGACAAAACCGAAATGACGTTACTAATCCTCGCAGGATATAATTTTTAGAAACAACTAGAGTGAAATCGATTGAAATATTGCATTTACCTTAACTGAATTCGAAGTTTTCAAATTAGCATCTTTTAGCTGATTCGTGTACAAAATTTAACGTGCACATGCGCATAATTGAACAACAAAAAAAAGTAACGTGTATACAATACAGGGTGCCTCGAAAAAAAAAACAAAAAAAAAAGAAAAAAAAACAAGAAAAAATATGTTTCTTTTTTGTTGAAAAGTTATCTTTCAACGTTACCATGATATTATTATTAAGTGTTCGATTTATGAAAACTGTGCAAACAGATTATCGCAGAATATTCCAATTGATTTTGAAAACGGTTGATCGAATAAACTGAATTGCACAGCTTGGCATACTTTGATCTTGATCTCTGAAGCGGTCGTGAAGTTGCAATTTACTGGTCGCTAAAGAGATTTCAAATCAGCAATAGCAATAAAGATTTATCATTGAAACGACATTAGACATAGACGATACGTCATGGTATGTATGAAAATACCAACACAGATAAATTGTCGTTTTACTGAATTCACTTTCAACATGTAGCGTAAGATGTATATAATGCTACAAGACCTGTCGTATTGTAATGAATAGCGAGTAACAGGTACGAGTATAAAAAAAATAGGTTTTTCCGATCAGCGATGAATACGTGCTTCCATGGCACAAACCTAATTTTTTTTTTTTTTCTGCCATTAATATTGCATGTGATTACCAACCGTACACGTGGATTGGATAGTTAACGGTGAAAATGTAAGAACAATATTATAATATACATATTCTATAAAAATGCGAGAATGGTATACGTTATGAATGAATAAGATAAATATATGATAAACGATATAGACTTTCGTCAAGTTAGCACAAAACCGTAGCGCAATAGTGTATAAATTGCAGCAAATTTAAATTGGACATATTTGTTGAACGGAATATCATTTATATACTTATATACATAAAAAGAAAGCAAAGGTAAAATGTATGATATACCAAATCTTGTTTGATGCAATTAATGGGCCCACCGTTGTTCATCGGTGACCATGAAAATTGCATATATCGCGTACCCGAAGCTGTGAAATGTTTGATGACTACCGTTATACGAAAATTTATTTCATTATTCTATTACGAAATAAAGAAAACATGCATCATGGAAGAAAAACAAAAAATGAAAATAAAAAATGAAGGAGCTATTCCTTTACAATAATTAAATGACGAAATGCATATCTTACAGATTATAAGTGATTCGAATCGATCTTTGTTTCAAATGAAGAGAATAAAATAAATAATGATTAATAGTTAGATCGTTAAGAACAGGAGAAATAGATAAATAAAATGAATAAGAATAGCCTTATTTTCAAACAGGAAGCTAACATGTTAGATATAGTTTATGGACTTTGCATGGACTAAGATAAAAAAAAAAAAAAAAAAATTTATGATCTTTGTTCGCATAAATTTCCCACAGATAGTTAGAGCCCTTGGATAAACGGTCCTGATGTAAAGTCCACGAGTTAGCAATATATCACAATCCTAGGATAATTTTACTCATATTTTAAACCCTTGTATTTCATAATTGTATATGTAAAACTTTTTAATTCACTTTCTTTCTAATCTACTTTCCTAAATTCATGTCAAGCAGGATTAATTAGTTTAATAAGAGAAACCCCCCCCCCCCCCTCTGTTTGATTGAAAATATTATTTAGTTCAAATTCGTGAACGATATGACATACATACGTTTAGAAAATATGTACCGAAGAAAAAAAATTTCCGCCTCGATTATACATTTTTTGTTTTAAATTTACGCGCAACATAGTTTTGCGGTTGTAACATTTTTCCGTTATCTTTTTTTTTTTTTTTTTTTCTCATCACGCCTGTCTTACATTGAGACTGAACTGCCCTATATTATTTTTTCCAATTTATGTATGTACCTGTACCTACCTACCAATGTATAATATCTTCTGATCTACATCACATGCATTTATTAATATACAGGGCGAAATAAATATAAAAAAAAAAAATAATAAAAACCCGTACAGTCAGCCTACGGATATAAGGACACGATACCTGTCTCAGGTTACTATTGTTATAGTTAATGAACATGTTGCAATAATGATATATGATAATGCATGGTGAAAATGAACCAGGTATATAAAAGATAAAATGTATAAATCATTTATAGGTTTTCACAATTAAAAGCAGACTGTTAAATTCAATTTGATAAAAGCGATTACTTTTAGTGCGATCAAAGCTGCGGCTTTGACAATTAAGTGTTGTTTTAATAAAAAAAAAAAACATATAGCCGAGTACTTTGAGTGCAACTTTGTATTGGAATAATTTTGTTTCACAAAGAAGCACGGTTTTTTGTTTATTATTATTATTATTTACTCACAGATCAGAAGCAGGCCTACTATAGATGATAATAAAAATACATGTGCGTGTACTACGGTTTAGAATTAAAAAATTGTACACACGATAATGTTAAGCTTCTAATAAGCTGGGTTCCCAATTGTATTATATATAAAATATATTTACCTGAATTGTAACTTTTAATTTAGATATTTATACCTGTTACAAGTTAATTTTACCATATTAAATGCTCATTGGTGCTGGTATTAATATATTGGATGTTTCTCAACTTTTTGCCATTCTTAATTACCCGTCTTTTATCCGTTATTGATTATCGTTATCAGAGAATCAGTCGGGTGAGTTATAATTAACAATAATGAAGATAATCATCCACAATATTCGATAGTTTTCAAGTATTTTTTAATATTCCGTATTCAATGTACAAATTACGGTATCAGCTTTTTACGGAAATGTACTCAAACATCCAAAGCATAAAGTATTTCTTTCTGTTTGGATGTTTGACAAAGATAAATGATCCAAGTGAATGTGTACAGAAGCAGAATGTCAAGTTTTTGCAGGATAAAAAACGTAAACATTCGATGACAATAATCATGGTTGCATGGTCAATCCTGTCAATTTCATATAACAAACTAAGAAAGGATTTGAATAATAACAATAAAATATAATTGTGGTGGTCCAGTGTCTTTATTTACAAAATTCGAACATTATGAATTAAACTTATCAAGTTAATAGACTGCAGACTGAGAGACAAGATACAAATACTTTGAACAAAAAGTGCTAATTGCGGTGTATTCCTTTGTCGTTATGTAAGATATTGTATTTTAGATTGACTATTCGACCATGTGTACACAAGTTCTATGCAAATACTGAAATATTTATTTCTCAACAGAATACCCAAACCGATTTCTTTATAGATAACCGAAATTAAGACTAAATTAGAAGAAACTTTTTTTTTCCATCGACTAAAATATTTTCTTCGACTTGAAATTACAATTTCAAACTAGATCTTAGCGGCGAAACAGGCTTCTGCATTCATTCAGTTGTCTGTCAGGTCGTAAAAAATCTTTCACACCTCACTCCTCTAAATCAGATGCATTTCAATACATACAAGTGTTACATGCATTGAAATGCATAAAAATGTAAAAGTAAACAAAATAGGTAACTAACATATCTTTTGTAAATATTGTAAACTTTACTGAGAAAGCCTCATTGTCTCAATGTCTGTAGTAATGAAAATGCACTCTTTCAAGTTTTGAATATCGTCGCATCATCTATTAGATTTCATTTGTAAATGAAATACAACAACTTAGATGACGAGATCGAATAACCTCAGCCGTAGTTCACTCACTCGTCATTTTGACTCTTGGACTTCCTTTTCTTCTTCTTTTTGGGTACGTCATCGTCGACCTCAGCTTCGACTGTACCATTGTCAACCGCAGCTCCGTTTGAGTTGCCATTTTCGATATTTTCGCTCTTTCTTTTCTTGTCCTTTTTCTTTTTCTTTTTCGGAGACTCTTCCTCAGCAGCGACGACAACCTGTGCAGCCTCTTCCAGCGCCTCTTTCATGACGTCTATGTTCTTCTTGGGCACGTCCCCTGTCTCATAGAATTTCAGCCTGTCCTCAACTTGCTGGCGCAATTTCTCGCCAAATATACTGGACGGGGTGTCTGTGAAACAGTCGATTCTAGACGCGATGGAACACTTGTTTGCCAGGTATCTCGAAATTCTTCCCTTATTTTTGGCACCTGCCCTTCCAATGAACGTGGAATGAAACAGCAACCCGTACTTAGGGGTATTTCCTTTAGTTTTCAATGCTCTGAAAAGAGCCTTCTCGGCACCCAAAATCTGCACCGTTGACGCGGGATACTTTGCCAAATTCGTCAGAGACCCTGCGTGCGCGATCAGTCGAGCCCCGACTTGATCGCCGATTAGAGTTGCTAGATTCGGAGCGACACCAGCCATTTTACACCTCAAGTATTCGGCCAGCTGTTTTCTATAGTCGGCCAAAGCGATTACTCGTCCAGCAAACATTTCTATATTCAGAAGATCAACAGGGCTGATGTCCATTCCCATAGAAGATTTCGACGCGTCAATTATAGCCTGAGCTTTTGCGCTATCCATTACAATTTCTTCGAGTGCTTCAAGTTTCTCCTCGGTTAACTCCTTGCGATTTTTTATAAGTTGCGCTACCTTGGCGAAGAGGTAATTTTCGGGTACAATTTTCACAAGCTCTGGAAAGTGGTAGCTGTACCACTCGCTGTTCACGGTAATGAATGAACAAAGATCAGCATTATACAATTAAGTCAAATAATTATTTTGTAATCGGATCACCGATACATTTCTAGTAACGTTTCCATGGGTGACAAAATTTTACACGTTTTAATGATTTTTTGAGAACTGTAATTCATCTAATGCGTAAATTTCGTTTTAGCTTATCTATTAACAGAGTTAAAAACAATTGAACCATTGATTTGATTTTAGTCATCCAGTATTGTAATTTTACAGTAAAATGAAGAAATTTTACCAACAAAATTTCTCAACCGAGTTCTTTATAATCATGATTTCATTTGAATATTTGCTCACTGGAATGAAACCAATATACCGAATGAATACAGAAAAGGAGGAGATTTCGACCGGCTAATAAATCAAATCAACTCAACAAAAAATTATTGATCTAGAACATAATTTCTGATTGGCAATAAACAAACGAATAAGGTTTTCAGAAGGCCAAAAAGTTTGTTTGAATCACAGATTACGCGACTGATAATTATGAAAATCAATGTTTGTAAGGTGATTATAACGTGAATGGAATCGTGAAACTTTTTAAACGGTTCGTAAAATGAACCGATCTCCATGAAATATATTACTCACCGTATACGCATGCTGAATGTGTTGACGTCCTTGTCGAGTTGATCAAGGAGCGCTATGCTCTGAATAATCATATTGTCTACCCTGTGTACGTTGAACTTGACTTTAGCCCTTGAATAGCTGTGTCCTAAACCAAGTTGGGCAACGCCAGAGCTTTTTGCTGTAAATCCCTTGACGAGATTGTGAAAATGATAGCGTATGCCTCTGATAAGTTCGGGCACAACGCCGGTATGATCGCACTTCACATCCAAAGCTTCGGCGATGCTTGCGCCAAGTTTAGGATCGGCGACGCCGAGAATGAGCTTTTTTCTCTTGCCAGGCAAACTTGAGTCTAGGAACAGTTTCAGGTCGTTCGGCACTACGCCTTCCGATATGCTGTTTACATTCTCTAGAGCAGCGAGAGCAGTCTTGAAAGGCAAAAAACCGACCAACTTAACAACTCCATGAAAACGGCCCAAGTCTGTTACCGACTCTTCGACTTGGGGCAAGAGAATGCCGACTTCTTCAAATTCCTTAACGCTGAACAAGGCGTAGCCCGCAGCATGTTCAAACAGGACGCAGAGCTTCGACTGTAAGAATTAACAAAAGATATCGAACAATTCGTTGTTGTTTTGTTTCCGAAAATCATTCTTCGCCAGTCGTTTCGTCGAATATCTCACAAGTGACGCGGCTTTGATATGAGATTGACTTTGATAGAAGAAAACGATGTTGGGAACAATTATTTGTACTTAGAAGTAAGTGAAACAGTTTGAAAATTGTGTAATGATTTTGATGCAACAGTTTTTCGAGCCCGAAACGAATCACGAGGAATGATATTGTTTACCTATCATGATCCGTCTCATGGTGAATTACAGAATAAAGTTTTTCGTCGGACTTTAGTGATACTATATAGTTTTGCAAATTCTGATGCTTCTTACCATTTTTTAATCACATTCGTGCACTATTAAACAAGTAAAATGCTATCGGAGATTTCACACACGACACATAGCCTCTACACGGCCATGTGCACGGGAAGTGAGTTTGACGCCATTTTAAAAACTTTTAGTTCTCAGCTCTCACATCACGGAGCAATCAAGATAGACAGTCATTTGTTTCGCAAATACATGGTATAGAGTTCAGCGGGCCGCCATTAGAGTGCGAGACGAGCAGTATGGCTGAACTTTTGAATCAAATGCTATGTAAAAGTCGATGGCAAATACTGACAAATATACGTGTAGTACCGTTCAATGATTCTCATAAAAGTATTTTATCGTGCTTGTGGTCAATTTGGAGGGTTGCCGTATCCGCTAATACATCGTAAGTAATGTCGTGGTTATGCAAAGCTGCGGTAACCTTTACCTCGAAAACAACGGCAGAATACGTGTTCTTCGATGATTGAACCGACACACAATTTTTCATGAAGATTTTAAGTACCGTCGATTTTAACAGGTAAGTGTATTGCTTTCATCGATTTTCTTTTTTCTTTTATCGAAGCCAGAGAAATATTCGATGGCTCGATGAGGGATTTTCTCTTGTTATTGGTTGCATTGAATTTAAATAAAATGGCCGGCCGCCAAGACTGATTGTAAGAAAATGAGTATGGCTAATTGGACTTTGTACACATTTTTGTCTTACTGCTAAAAATGAATGTGGAAACAATTGATCTTGAAAACATTAAAATGATTTTTCTATTTTCTACATGATTTTATCAGAATAAGTTACAGCCTAGTACTGTAGAATTTTGAATCAAAAGCAAATATTATGATTACGTTGTTGGAAATTTATTTTCGAATATCACACGAGTTTCGAATGAGATGAAAATTAGTTTCCTGGTTTTGATTGACGATACCCAGTACCGTGGAAAACATAACTCTCTAATCTCATTCTTTTCACAAAAACGTTAACAAATGAAGATAAATTCTGACTATTGATATCTTTTTATTTAAATTCAATAAATTAGATATGCTCATTTCCACACCACTGTAAGCAGTAGAGCATCCGGTGCGCTTTTTTTTTACGTGGTATCCCCAGTAGGCCTATTCCACGACGAAGAATTATAAAATTGACCTTAGTTTTTCGTAGATTTTCGGTATGATTATTTTTATGATTGCTAATTCGTCATTCGTATAGTAGAGTCGGTTAAATTTAACTACGAGATAAATTGGACAGTTCTATAGGAAGCACATTTCTTCTCGTATACTTTTCTGTAGAACAGTTCAATTTATTTGGTAGTTCAATTTAACCTACTGTAGTATATGTAGTTTGTTTGCTAATTGCCCATTATGGATAAAAATATGATTGTTTTTTATGATAGATGATCGAAATAATTTTTTTTTTTTCGACAATCGAACAAATTGTTGGTTATAGACACAGCTAAAACGGACAAAGGAGTAATAAGTTGCGATGAAGAAAAATTGTTATTAGCGAAAATATGAAAAAATTATTGAGCTAAAACAGACAAAGGTGTAATTACCTAAATCAGACAAAAGGTTTGACTAACCGAACCAGAAAACAAGCCGAAACAGACAAAAGTTCAATTAGCTGAAACAGACAAAAGTTCAATCAGCTGAAACAGACAAAAGTTTAATCAGCTGAAACAGACAAAAGTTCGATTAGCTGTAACAGACAAAATTTTGATCAGCTGAAACATACAAAGGTTTTATTAACTGAAATAGACGAATGTTTTAATCAACTGAAACAAACAAAAAATTGATTAGCTGAAACAGAAAAAAAATTTAATTAGCTGAAACAGATAAAACTTTGATTAACCGAAACAGACAACAGTTTCATTAGCCGAAA
Organism: Neodiprion lecontei; assembly: GCF_021901455.1. Lineage (NCBI taxonomy): Eukaryota > Metazoa > Arthropoda > Insecta > Hymenoptera > Diprionidae > Neodiprion > Neodiprion lecontei. The sequence goes on from NC_060262.1 coordinate 3,837,021, forward strand.
TAGACAAAAGTTTAATTAGCTGAAATAGACAAAAGTTCGATTAGCTGTAACAGAAAAAATTTTGATTAGCTGTAACAGACAAAAGTTCAATCAGCTGAAACAGACAAAAGTTTAATTAGCTGAAACAGACAAAAGTTCGATTAGCTGTAACAGACAAAATTTTGTTCAGCTTGAACATACAAAGGTTTTATCAACTGAAATAGACAATATTTTAATCAACTGAAACAGACAAAAGATTGATTAGCTGAAACAGACAAAAAATTTAATTAGCTGAAACAGATAAAAGTTTGATTAACCGAAACAGACAACAGTTTCATTAGCCGAAATAGACAAAAGTTTAATTAGCTGAAATAAACAAAAGTTCGATTAGCTGTAACAGAAAAAATTTTGATTAGCTGTAACAGACAAAATTTCGATTAGCTGAAACATACAAAGGTTTTATTAACTGAAATAGACAATGGTTTAATCAACTGAAACAGATAAAGTATTAGCTGAAACACACAAAGGTTTTATTAACTGCAATAGAGAATGGTTTAATCAACCGAAACAGACAAAAGGTCGATTAGCTGAAACATACAAAGATTTAATTAGCTGAAACAGACAAAGCTTTGATTAGTTGAAACAGAAAAGGTTTGATTGGCTGAAAAAGACAAAGGTTTGATTAGCTGAAAGAAACACAAGTTTTCTTTGCTGAAACAGACAAACGTTTGATTAGCTGAAGGAAATGAAGGTACGATTAGTGCAATGACATAAGTCTGTACACTGACAAAGAAAAATATCAAGTGTACAACATGATATTCGCTTCAATGTTTATTGCTTCGATTATTAATTCCAATAATGAAAAAAAGAAATTCTAAATTTTTTGAACCAAAAATCATTTGATTTTGAATATTTGTCACCTTACATATATTCCATAAATTCTTACGCTAAGATTCTTCACTATCACTACACACTCTCGAGATTTTTGTCCTTGCGCGGTGAGCGCTAGCTTTTAAAAGCCGCGCTTTCTTTCAGAACCGAAAAGTATCAAGTCCGCGCGCAAAAGGCGTCGTCGAACTTGAAAACTTCATTATTCGTAATAAAATTGACTGAAAAGTTGAAACAAAGCTCAGCACATCGAGAGTGCTCGACTTTTTCGTACGTGTGCAAAACCGAGGGGCACAAAGTGCGTTTGATTCCCGTTATTAATCGACGCGCAAAAAGGCGCGATCGATTAATTAGTCAAAAAATGTTTAATATATCTAGGACTTGTCGCAAAAATTCTGTAGAAATCCAATCCGCATCTGCGTCTTTTTGAATTAGATACATTGTGATGCGGATTGTTGTTCTCAGATACGAATCAAGTCCGGGAGGGAGGTTGGAAGGCATACATTATTGTGTGGCGTGACGGTCGGCGGTCCTCTTCGACGCGACGTCTTCGAGCTCAGCATCTCTCCCCATCTAGCGTACCACGGAACGCGATAGATGGTCCAGAGATGAGTTTTGCCCATTCAAACGATCACAGACATCAATTAAATGAAGTAAAGATCAATGATGGGTAAATATTTAAATCGAATAACGGTTAAAAAATGTTTCCAGTGTGATAAGAAATGGAAAATTCAATCTCGTTGATATTCAAATGCTTACAAATGGTTGAGAGACTCGAATACGGAGTCTTTTGGAACAAAAAATTTCTGTGTTCGTTTGACGCTGTGGATTACAAAAGTTAGTAACATCACGGTACATATATCGCGACCTTCCTACCCTCGCCTGTTTCCCAACGAAACCACCCGACGGAAAAGAGACACTCACACACTCATGCATAAACCCCTCGACGGATCCCAAAACGACCACCTACCTACCCGGTTACCTATATTCGATCTAAGCGATTACCCATTTTTTCCAACACACATCATCCTTCCTCATTTGCGCCGTGGTCACTGTGACTTACTGTTTCGTCGGTTACCTGTAGGGAGCAAAATGTTTTTGTACCATAGTCAGCCTGCTCACGATACAGTATCGTGGTGGTATCCTACCAACTCTAATATTGTATGTATTATTCTAGTGAATGCTAGCAGACTATCGGTACATCAACCTTTTGTAAAATGGATTAGAAACATCCTGTATGCTAATCAGCATTTTTCTAAACGAGCTAAGCCTGCAGTTGATCAATACATTCTGGTTGTAAAAAAATTGAATTCAATTTAATATATAACAGGCAATTACGTTGTGTTATGTCAGATTATGAAATTTCATGGATTCAACAGAAAAGTGAATATGTTTAGACCTCAGGTGAAACCAACACTTAAACGACGTCATTGGTAAATTCAAATGTACGTTATTAGATCATTAGCTGAACACGATTCAATCTCGCGAATGTCGAGTAAGCAATGGTTACCTGTCGCGATGCTCATTCCACTTTCAGTAACGTGCACAAGTTTTAACTTTAAGAAGGCTATGGTAGAATAAACTTCAAAAAAAACAAAATGATTAAATTGAAAGTCAAGTCACATCGTTACGATCGCGAATGAGCCTATCCATGCAGCTAAGAAATCGAAGATCTGTGTCAGAATTGTTACCGCCACGCCACGTGACAGAGGAATCCCGGAAAAATACCCGTAACCTGAACACATGCAAACTCACCAACGTTGCCAAGCAATGGAGCAGTTACTCGGATGTCTCTGCTTAATTCTGGAAAAAACAAGAAAAGTAAACTTAATTAATCTGGATTTTAAATTCTCAGATTGAGTACTACTGTTGCTTCTTTTCATATTTGTTCACCGTGTTCATCGTATTCAAATTTACCAAGAATTATCAAACAATTATAAAATAAGCATTCTTACCTCCTCTGGGTTGCTCCAAGTATACTTTAGATGTAGTAGGTAGTTCTCGTAGCATCTCAGGTTGGATCGTGAAACGACGCACTTTATACACTGCAATAAGAACGTAACAGAATATTACTAAAACAATATACTTGGATTAGATTTTATATCACCACGGCTTCTCCGTGTAAAAAATATGTTCTTGTGGGTGAAACTGGCTTGACACGCCTTACTTTGGAGGGTGGTTAAGATACCTTCCTCGAAAGTATAACGTAAAGGCTGAAGCTGCGCACAAAAATTCAGAAATTGCGACGTGAATCTCACCTTTACTGTTTACAGTCTGGTATTCCAATGTCAATAACTCGGTTAGTCGTTCAGCAAATCTTCCGCGACTCGTGTAGTAATTAACAAACACCAGTTTGATCCGAATACCCCGATAAAATTACGTGGCAGTGCTCGAACAGCGTAGTCTGAATTCCCGAGCTGCTTAAGACCGACTGACTGAGTAACGCCGGACGAAGATCGCTCGTAAGAAACTTTTGACCGGTTGAAGTGAGCCGCGCATGCTCAATGCGTGCGACGAGGTACAATGTTTACCGAATTGCGGTTACTCGCGGTGTTGGACGCACTATTTTGAAACGGAGAAGGTATTCGTTGATCCGTATTTCATTCAACGGCGTAATAATCACCCGAGTACAGACCAAAATATTGTTATTCCTTTCAAGTGCGATCTGCGCAGAACCGCGTAGCTGTTACCGAAGAGATTAGAGAGTCAGCTTCTACCGATTATGGAGAGACGTAACGAGAGCAAGTCCGGACTCGCCGACGCTCGAACTTCATCTACGCTTCATCAGCCGATCGATCTCTTTCTCGTATCGCGCATGCGCAGTTTGTTCAGATACCGAGCGTCCAATCAACGCGTCCGACGTAACTCGCGTATGGCAAGCTCGTGCGTAAAAACACAAAATCTCACGTCGTGTGATTTTAATCGTGTTGTTTGGGTCCGTCGTGTTGTGTGATGAATGCATTTGTCTCATAGTGACATACTGTTATTGATATGTGTGACCTACAGTGAGTTATTTACGGTGAGATAAACAAGCCATTCTGAATGAAGGAACACGCGCAGTATCACAAAGGTAATGTTTGTGTCGTACATAATGCAATCTCTGAATGAGCCGAACTCGATCTGTACAGTTACAAGGCAGGTGGTAATCAAATGAATTTTACACTTAGAAATTATGTGTGTTTTTGTTATAGACAATTTATTTTGAATGCTTTTCTACAAAATTAGTGTAACAGATTGTGTTTTTTTCTTAGTAGCCAATTTAACATTTCCATTTGTTGATCTTAATCCATATCGATACAATGTTGTAAGATCAAATATATGACGATGCCAAAATGTCGAAAAAAGGTGTTTGGTAACTTTGACGAAAAAAAAATTCTACGCGAAAAGGATATAAGACCACAATTAGAAATATGTATAAAACTATGAAAAATTATACATTATACAATTAAAAGCTGAGAATAGAAACTCCCTATTTTTTCTTCTCTCGGCTTGGAATCCATTGCAATCAGTTTTTTCATGCAGCGTCTCAACTAGTTGATCTGCATATTTTACAATGTGTCGCCATTATTTCAGTGACAAGATTTACAGTCACAGCTTCATTCGCTGAAACGATCAATTTCATCACGACAGTTTGATAATGTTTATAATAAATCTCTTTTAGTCAATCGTATGTTTGGTATATTTGTACATTAATGTAACTTCCGTCACTCTTCTATTTCATTAATTTTATGACAGTTGATAAAAGAAATGTTTCATCAAATATTTTCCTTTATGATTCTGGTGTTATTATAACAATGGCTGAAAAATATCTATTCAAAGAGAAAGTATAACGAGCTTTTATGTTCATTTTGATGTTAGAAATGCAATCCAATAACAATACTTTTTCTTTCTCATTTTTCTTATTCATCTTTTGAAGTTATGAAATGTCCATATTCTAATAGGTGCCAAAAATCTTGCTATATTTCATAAGATATTTCTCATTTTTTTCAGATTTTAGAATGAGCTTCTTTTCAACTTTTTAAATCATACTTCAGATACGCTGGGTCGAAAAATTCTGAAAAAATTGCGATTGCGTTTTTCGTCATTTACTTTCACATACAAAATTATAAAGCCAATCTGAGACTCGACGTAGAATCTTCATCGAGATGTCATGAAATGCCCTACCTATGTTGAACTGCATCAAAAACTAAAAGTCATTTCTATTTCTTGTCACTCTGCAGCAGAGCACATTGTTGCAGAACAATATATTTTATAAATTATATCCATCAACGTATATTTGCTACTGCTTTACGTTCTTCTTTATGCTCTTCTCTTATATTGGTCTGATCTTTGGTGTGAATCAAGTATTCCCTGGTGGAAAAATTTATACGAAAGACTATTGAAAAGTGCTGTGCAAAATTAGTTGTTAGTCGACTAATATTTCCCGTAAAAATTTGCATATTTCTGAAAACGTTTAGTCTTACGCTAAGCAGTATCTTGATAATACGTTTAGCTGACAAAGTATGCAAATCTCAAATAAAAATTTAACGAGCATTATTTTACATAGTTTTACAGCTAAAAGTATTATGAAAATGCCAGTTCACGTACATCCACGTTTGTTTGACCTAAATATGCAAAATTCTACACGATGTAGTTATATTTCACAAACAACTAACAACTACTTTTTCCCACCTGAATTCTGATCTAATTTTCAGTAAGATCGATCAGAGTACTTTTACGTGAAATTTTTCACCAATCTGAATGTTAGCGTGAGCATAAATTCATCTACCAAACGTTTTCTAGTTTATATCGACAAAAATATAGCCCTACGAGCTTTGAATACTCAGCCTTGCCTTCGCACCGCGCGAAAAACTAAAAATATAATTCGCGCGTTCTGTGCTGTACGAACATGCGTAGGTGTATTTTATTTGCTTGTGTCGTTCCGTTGCTGATTGTGAGTGCTGACCGCGCTCAAGGCTAATGAAGGAGAAATGAAATGTTCAGTCTTCCATCTTTCTCGCACTCGAGCTCACAAACCTCAAGTTCCATGCGCGTAACCGATAAGACAACGACTGGTTTATCCCACACCAATGGATAATATCTGGATTAAGTTCATCGAGGAGAAAGCAGACGAAGAAAGAGACAACTGGACTTGCTTTAGTCAACGCGATATAAGCGCTGTTCCATGTCAAATTTGCAACATCATCACTCCGTTTTCCTCATTTCTGTTTAAAGTGATGGCACGCCACTTGATGATTAAGATTGAATTAAATCATCGCCACTGATTTCGTAATGACCGCATTGTGTAGCCGGTGCACATTCAAGTGCATATTCAGGGTAAGTTCAAACGTGATAATTTCAAGACGCGCGCGAAACTTGTTCAAATTGGGATTTGAAAGTAGAAATTGCTAGAATTTCAACCATTCTAACCTTACTTTTTTGTCAATTTGGTGTTACTTTTTTTTATGCAATATGTTATGAAAGTTACTGGCCTTCTGTGAATTACGTGAAAATATGCGGGAGCTTATAAGTATTTTAACATCGCATTTTTTTGCTCTTGCAATGAACAGATAAATTTTCGTTTGCAACTAAGTTTACCAAGAATACAAGTAAGGTTTATTTATTTTACGTCATACTTCAAGAGTCAAAAAAAGAAGGTCGTAAGTACAACGTTGAAAGCGTTGTTATACGACCTTTTCTTACTTCCGAATAAAAAAACGACTGAAATAGACGGTAGTCTCAGATCTCAATGACTTTTTTGAATAATTTTTTTTTTTTCGTAATAAAAATTTAGTTCATAATCTGAAATTTTTTACACATAAAAGAGGAAATTATAAAGTATTACGGAAAAATTTTTTGTTCGTTTTTTATGGTGTATCTAGCTGATACGATTACGATCTCAACTTGCGTGCATCTGAAAAAAAAACAAACACAGAGATTATCAAAAAGTAAACTTGTAGCTATCGTTTGAAGCAGAATTATGCAAATTCGATTAAAAAAATAACGAAATGACGTTATTTTGAAATTTTTGATCTCTTTTTTTCAAACTTAAATTGGTGAAACTATGGATTAAATATGGATAAATAATTTTGACGGTGCTTCAGATAATAGCGACAAGTCTGTGTTTTGATAATCTCTTTACGGAAACGTAAAAAATAATTGAATTTTTAGTGAACTTTAATTTCTAACTCTCTACAGCTAACACTGATTTATAAGTAAATTAGTGCTTAATCGTTATAAACGATGTAAATACAAAAATGACTTGTAGTAAATCAAACTTTTCAATTTCAACTATCTTTTTTTAGTCCGATCATTGAAGGACGAAACGAATTTACGGAGGCCGAATATCCGTAGGTATGCAGAAGATTCGATAGTAGTACTAAAACGATTTTCGGGATGGCTAACAAGGACGAAAAAATCAGTGGCCCAGAGTTGGCTTTCATCAAAGATAATAAGTATGCGTCCAAGGGTGGACAGGACTGTTTGCGAGGTTTTATTTACCAGCTGAAGCTGTTGATGCTTTTCATGATACGCGGACTCCGGAAGGGTTACAAGTTTCGTCTGGCAACGGAGATGATGGCGGCCGAAGATTTCGACGACTTGATATTTGAGTATGAGAGCGATGGCGATACCACATGCTGCAGTAAAATAGCTTACCGATTTCTTCAAGCCAAGCACACCCAGAATGATGCGAAAGAAATCGATGCTGAGAATCTTTTCACAAGCAGTGACTTTAATTTGCAAAAGTACTTCAACTCCTACTGTAATATAAAGAGGCATTCTGTTTTGAGTCGCGGAATTTTGGATGATTTTATCATATACACTAACGTCAATTTGAATGAGGAAAAACTAAAGGCCAAAGGCATTAGGCTTCTGCCCGTTAAACGACTCGATGAGTTTCTCGATGTAAAAACTCGAAGAAATGACGACAGGCGATACAAGTTTGACAGTGAAGAACCGTCGAAGATATATGAAAATTTAGCGTCAGAAGCTTACAACCTTGCGCAGATGTTGGTCGAGAAAGTTCTGAATTCAAAAAAGTTGAGTGTGGATACAGATCTTCTTAAAAAATACCGGACTGCGTTGACAGCAGAAGTTATCAGCATCAAGGATAGAACTTTGTCCGAAAATTTTATCGATGGCTCTGAGAACCTGTCCGAAAGGGGAAAATATTTTCGCGAGGTTTTTTACGCGCAGGTTTTGAAACAAAAAGGGTTACCGGACGATTACGACCGTCCGGAAGATTTGTGGAAGGAGATGAAAGACCAGTCGTTGAAATTATCCGAAGGTTTCATTTCGGACTACGAAATTGAAGACTCGGAAAAATTGTCCATGGAATTTAAAACTTTATTGAAAGACGCCAAAGTTGACCAAGTAATCAAAGTAGAATTGAATAAGAAAAGTGCTTCCAAACAAGGAGGGAGAATAGTCATTGCTCACAACATTTCACGCAATATTGTCACGCTTGATAAATACGTTTTGATTGAAAAAACCGATGACTTGTTTCAATTTAATCCAAACTTTTTGGATGACAGTATCAAGCAGCCTGCTGATATATTTAAGTTGAAAAAATCCTTGAAGTCTAAGCTTGGTAGTCAATACGGAGATCTTGATAAATACCAATTTGAAATGAAAAGTTTCACCAGAGTAAAGGAAGAGCAGCTACGTGCAAAGTGTGAACTACCTGAGGGTAAAATTGACGACAAAGAAATCGCTGGTTTTCTCGACAAGTTAATCTTTGCCGTTAAACAACCGAACGAAGTTGAGCTTGGCGAAATATTAACGCGGGAAATGAGTGAGGATGACACGTTCAATTTACTCGATGCCGATTTGGTCACTCATCGTTTCGAACAAAAGATGCGAGAATGGTTTTTGGACAGAAAAGGAACGTTCATGTCGATGGAGGAGGGCCGAGACTTGATCAGCAGCATCAGAGAAAAGGTCAATACTCTGATGATTTCTGGGATAAGCTTGGCGTATCCGGAGGAGCTTGAAGAATATGGCATAGAATTTGACAACGTGAACGAGGAGTTGGTGAAATTTTTGTCCTCCGACGCTGCCCGTGATCCAAATTTAGCTCTGAGCTTGATTACCAAAGGGGAAACTTTGCCAGCTGCAATTCAAGTTCACAAAGCTGTGAAACAATGTAATAAGTATCGAAAGCAAGACAGCGTTATATTCATACGTCAAGAAACACTGATACGTCTTAAAATCAGAGAACGAGTGATCGATGCATTTAATTCGCTGGGTAGTTACGAATTATTAGTGATAGTATGTAAATCGTCGGACGAGCTGGTGATGCATAAATTGTCCAAGTTTTACCAAAAGTTAAGTACAATAATGCAAAAAAACAATACCAAGAAATTGATTCTTGTTACTGGAACGGAGGTACTTTTGAATAACTGCAGCAAAAATATTGATTGTAACGTCGGTTTTAATGATTTTACGATAAATTCACAACACGAATTGCTTAATAAACAGGTCATCAATTTGCAAGGTCGAAAAGAGAGATCAAGTTTCGGAAACTTGTTACGAATTTCTAGATTAGATGAGATCGAATCAGTCAAGAAAGCCCAATTACAAAATACATTATTAAAATCAAGCACGTTAGTTAAGCTCATTGGTGGCGAGGAGATAAAGATCGGAAATGAGTTGAAAGGATTGGGTGAAGTGGACGATTATTACATAACTCGTTCAGTTAACTTACAAGTCATCATCAGAACTGACATTTTCAGATCAGATCAGACATCCGATATATTCGCTATTGGCCATGCCGACAATAAATCTTGGCAGAAATTCCAGATTAGAGGTGTCGGGATTGAATCTTCTGATGAAATCGAGCCGTGGAATCGATACTCGCATAAATTCAAAGTTCTAAATGATGGCCAAGAGAATGAACAGTTTGAGAGGTTGTGTACCGAGTATCCGAAACACGACGTTCATTGGCTCATGATGGGTAGCAGCGGACTACTTTGGGTGAAATCCCGAGGTAATATTACCACTTTGGTGAAACATAGAGATGGTTCGGGTGATTATTACTGTTCGTACGATCACTGTCAAGTTTGCAATGCAGTCACGAGGGTTTCGTCGGTGGATCAGCTGGCTAATCAGCATGAGCGGCCCGTAATCATTTCTAATACTGCTGGGATGGGTAAGACGATTATGTTCACTTATTTGGCGAGGAAGTTGGCAGATTATCCAGGAATGTGGGTGATCAAAATCAATTTAAACGATTTCACCGAAGTACTGTTGGAGGAGCTTCGCAGTCGAACTTTTCACGAAAATGACATTGTCGAAGCGATTGAATTTTTTGTGGATAAACTCTTGGTCCCTGAGACTGATTTGGAGAAAGCGATTTTCAAGAGACTCATCCAAGAGCCGGGTGGCGTAGGCTTGTTGCTTGATGGGTTCGACGAGATTAGCCCAGATTACGAGGAGGTAGTAACGGACTTGCTGAAGGTGTTCAAAAAATGTGACCTCAAGACAATGTTCATCGCCACCAGACCCCACATGCGAATCACGCTGGAAAACACACTTCAGATATTTTCCTGCTCGATTGAACCATTTTCTCAGAACGATCAGGTCGACTTCTTGGTGAGGTTTTGGGTGAAGGATTTCGGTAAATGTGATAACCGAGAAGAGGTGCTGAATTGGTTAGATGACCGTGCCAAAGATTTGATAGCCAAGCTCGCGAAGACCATTTCTGACCCGCTGATGGAGTTCACCAGGATCCCACTACATATTAGGATGGTGGCAGAGGTCTTCTGTTATGATAAACAATGTGACTCTGAAGTATGCGAGGTATCTTTGACGTTGGACAGCGACGAATGGCAGTTTCCAGAAAGAATGAACATGGTTACATTGTACAAACGGTTCGTTGAGATGAAGTACGGAATATTGTGTAACGAAAAGGACAAAGAAGACCATTCCAGGCTAGGTTCAAAAAAGAGAAGTGAGAAATTTTTTGAGACCGTTTTAGAATCTCATCAATTGTTAGCAATGAAGACATTGCTGAACGGTAAAGATCTTTCGATGTTGCGGGTGTCGCGGCGGGATATAAAAAAAGCAGAAGACTTAATAATCGACATTAACGACGGAAACGAGCGAACTGGAATCGTGACTCAAATTGTCGATGGCAAACCGCAGTACATTCATCGAACTATCATGGAGTATTTTGTTGCTACTTATCTAATAAACGTTCTCAAGTATGCTGAAGAGGATAAAGATTGTCCGAATCGAAAGTTGCGGACATTCATATTGAAGCAAATTCTAACTCAGCCAGAGTACGATATTATTCGCGCATTCTTTAACGACTTGTTAAACGAGGTACACGCGACATATGACGTTTGTCACTGGAAAGCAGAACCAGATGACTACAGTAACGAAAATCGCAGAACACTTTTTCACATAGCTGCTATGGAAGGCAATCATCAGATCATGAGATTCTTCCTAGTTCGTTTGGGGAAGAACACTAGGACTCGGCAGCAAATAGCCAACATGAAAAGCAACTTTGGTGAGGTAGCACTGCACTTGATATTCGCAGATCGCTGGGATGGACTGCGCTGCAGACGTTCCGACGCGAATGACTTGCAGATAATAAAATGGTTGCTCGAAAACGGAGCGGATGTCAACGCCGTTGACATGGTGTCACGTACGCCAATGCGCCGAGCTTTGATCGCTGGAAAAGTCGAGGCTCTGAAGTTAATGGCAAAAAATCAAATCATCGATGTTGAAGCTCGAGATAAGTCGGCGACGACATTTGAGCAAGGACTTGCGGAAACTCGGGAATGGCAATTGGTGACGAGCTTGTTAAATGAGCTGGGTGCCGGTACCAACGAACTGGATGATTTAGGAAGATTGGACATACTGAGATGGCTGGTGAAAAACCATATTGCAGATATTAACGTTCGGGATACATCGGGAAAAACATTGCAGCACGTCGCAGCTGCTCGTAAAAACTTCACAGTCCTAAAGTGGCTGGTGGTGGAACGAGGTGCCGATCTTCACGCTCGAGATGATTTTGGCAATACAGTGCTGCATACGGCTGTTGCTCGCTGGAGCTTGGCCGACATTAAGTGGCTGGTCGAAGAGCTAGGCGCAGATCTAGACACTCGTAATAACGACGGCAGCACAATTCAGCACAGCGCAGCTGCATCTGGAAGGTGGGAAATACTGAGGTGGCTAGTGGAGGAGAAGGGTGCTGATGTCAACGTTCGAGACGACATGGGGAGGACTTTACAGCATAATGCTGTCTTGGTCAACTTAAGCATGTTGAAATGGCTGGTAGAAAAACACGGCGCCAATACGAACGTTCGGGATCATTCAGGGAACACATTGCAGCACGAGGCTGTAACTCTCCGTAACTTGAGCACATTGAAGTGGCTAGTGGAAGAGCGAGGTGCCGATGTTTATGCTCATGATGCGACAGGTCGGACAATACAGCATGTTGCTGTCCAGCGGCAGAAGTTAGAGGTGCTTAATTATCTAGTGGAAGAGCGAGGTGCCGACCCTAACGTGTGGGATAATTCTGGAAGGACATTGCAGCACTACGCAGCGAAATTCGGTGAATTGGAGATACTGAAGTGGCTTGTCGAAAATCACGGTGTCGATATCGAAGCTCGGGATCATTTGGGGAAAACAGTGCAACATGAGGCTGCTGAACATGGACAATCAGACGAACTCGAGTGGTTGGTAGAAAAGCAGAATGTCGATGTTAACGCTCAGGATTATTCGGGGATGACACTGATGCATTGGGCAGCTCAAAATTGGAACTGGGATGTAGTGAAGTGGCTGATAGAAGAACAGAATGCGGACGTTCATGTCGCAGACGAGTCAGGAAGGACGTTGCTTTATTGGGCTGCTCAACGTGAGAACTGGGAACTTGTAAAGTGGCTGGTCGAAGAACGAGGTGCCGATATTAACGCTTGGCACGACTCGGGGCGAACATTGCAGCATAAAGCTGCTTCTTACTACAACTTGGACGTGTTAAAGTGGCTGGTGGAGGAGAGTGGGGCCGATGTTGACGTTTGGGACGACTCAGGGAGAACGTTGCAGCACGAAGCAGCTGAAGCTGGAAAATTGAACATCCTCAAATGGCTGATAGAAGAGCGAGGTGTTGATATTAACGCTAGGGATAATTCGGGAAGCACATTGCAGCACAAGGCTGCGGCGTTCTTCGCCTTGGACGTGTTAAAGTGGCTTATAGAGGAACGGGGAGCTGATATTAACGTTCGCGATTATTCGGGAAGAACATTGCAGGACGTGGCCACCCAGGCTGGGCAACTAAATGTGGTAAAGTGGCTGGTGGAGAAGCAAGGCGTCGATGTAGAAGCTCGGAACAGTTTCGGAAGGACGTTGCATCACGAGGCTGCTTACCATCATCATTGGAAAATAGTTAAGTGGCTTGTAGAAAAGCACAGAGCTGATGTCAACATTCGCGACGATTCGGGGAGAACATTGCAGCACGAGGCTGCTTGTTACTGGCATTTGTACGCAATGAAGTGGCTTTTAAGAGACCGAGGAAGCGATATTAACGCTCGAGATTACTTGGGACGAACAGTACAGCACGCGGCAGCTGAAGCAGGGGAATTTACCATTCTAAGGTGGCTGGTGAACAATGAGGGGGTCGATATTAACGCTCGGGACTATTCAGGGAAAACGTTGCAGCATGAGGCTGCTAAGGCCGGGAAATTGAACATACTGAGATGGCTCGTTAGTCAGAAAGGTGTCGATGTTAATGCCTGCGATGATTTGGGTAGAACATTACAGCACGACGCGGCTGCGGCTGGGGAATTAGAGGTTCTGAGATGGTTGGTGAAAAGTCAAGGTGTTTATATCGATGCTCAGGATAAGTCAGGGAATACATTACGGCAGGAGGCTGTTATGTCTGGAAAATTAGAGGTCCTAAAATGGCTTGACGAACAGCAAGATTGCAGGTGATGTACCGATGATCTAGACATTGCAAATTGGTCTTGGAAAAAGGTCTGTGGAAACTATCGGTATAATTGTTTGTGCAGTGATGCTTGTTTCCCTGTTCATATCCCACACCGCAAAACTGACATGAAAACCGTTTTGTAACTCAGAATAAATCCGTTACTTTGATCTCGCTGATGATTAGTAATTTTCAATTCATGATAAAGAGCATAACAAAAATGGTTTCTTCGCTAAGCTCGAAAATGTCATAAAATAAAATTATTGAAATTTCGATTTGAAATAAATTCCAGACTAATTCAGAAAGATCTATTTAAAATTCCCGACAGCATGATTGTTGTTACGCGAATGAAGACCTAGTTTTTTGCATTACTTAAAATTAGAAAATGAATCAGATCGTCAAATAGCAACATATATTATTAACCGAAATGCATTTACCGAATGGTAATATTTACTTATTAATTAACCTAAGCCAAAAATAGAAGTTTCTGGAAACTGTTACCAATTACGTTGTCAAATAAATTTAATTTTATAAATCGTTTTCTATAGCTCAACTCTCTGACAAAATGTAAGCCTTGTTGGATGTATTAAAATCCAAACGATTGTAGTTTTCTTCAGCGCACCGAATACACCAAATTTAAATTTCTCAAATCTGACTTTAGATTCTTGATCAGTCACCCAAAATTGCGTATGGTGCCAATTTTCATTAAAACCTGTTCATCCGTTCCCAATATATCATGTTTATTTTAGTTTATAGAGTATCATGAAAATAATTCGAAAATTACTGAACCGATCATAGCCAAAGTTTAATCAACTCTAAGTTTGGAAAAGCTGCATCAATTGAGACCAAAATCATCAAAGTCCAGTAACTCGTTCTCGAGATATCGCTGGAAAAAAATTTGATTAGATATGCACGCACGCGCACACATACACACGCACATGTCCATCTAAAGATCATTGGAGGTGATTCTCCAGGCCTTAAAACGTCGAGATCTAGTGAAAACTCAACTTTTCATATTCGGTATGATTACAATTAGTTCCTTTGTCTCTGAAAACATAGAAATGCGCAGCTGAAAAAGAAAACGCAGAAAAAAAAACAGTGCGTAATGTTATATCCTCTCCAACGACGTGAGAATTTATCAATGGTAATAGATTCCATACACAATCTGCATGATGTTCCGTTGGCATTTGTTTCGCCGTGGCTAAATGATCGTCGAGCGCAGTCGGTAAATTAGACTGAGATAAATCCACGGAACGATAATTTGTTATTTCGAAGTTACCGATAGATGGTAACTTAGGGATCGATATTTCTGAACTTGAATTTGTACTCCAACCTGGGACAGTGTAATCGAGCAACGTTGGAGGTCGCAACAAAGCAATCTCATCGTAGTTAGGTGGTTGATTGAAATGTTATATTACCGAGCAACGCGAAAGAACACGAAAAACTTGACGATTCTCGCCATATTATTATGATTATTGCTATTCGGTTGCAGCGTGACCTCCTTTAAGAGCTTCGCTTTATGCATTCGACGGTATTAACCCAGGGCGAAAACATTGACCCGCTAAATTATCCAACCGGACACGATAACGGCTTTGAATTGCAATCAGAAACGAATATAACAGTGCAGCACGCATGGTCGTGCAGTTCAGCAAAGATAAATGCACCTCTGCTCTATATTATACATGTTTTACAGCTTACGCGAAATAATGCTTGATAATAATCGTCCCCCTGCATCATTAGCTATGTAATGCAAGGCTGCGACGAATATAATAAACAGCAAAATGTCATTCGGATATTAATTATCTCAACAGAGTAACTTATAATTGATTATTCTATTTATGAATAATGCTTATCTGCAACCGTCCTTGTACATAAATAGTAGTATATTTATAACTTTTATTTCTGCTCTGAAACTATTCAAGTATCATTTCTTAGTCCGGTCAATCGATTTTTGGATGTTTCATTCAAAGTCGATTTGGCTTGGTTTCCTCAGCGTTGTCAAAACATTTAGTTGAACAACATCTATTCTAATTGTAAGTAATTCATGATCATTTTGCGGCCAGTTATTCCAAGGCTCCAAATTGCTTCTTTTTCCAATTTCAATTGAATTGCTGTAAGTGATTACGATGCGTGATTCAAAGATCCATATGTCGCGAATCCGCGTTATTAAGACATCCGATATCCAATTTTCTCTGCATTTTAAACAAAGTAAAGACTCGGATCGTGCCAATTTTTCTCGAGCCTGAACATGCGATTAAACAAGAACGAAAGAAATTGCTTGGGACTAAATGATTTCACCTGAAATTTAACCTGATTGTTAATTAAACTCGATAAAATTTAAATTGTCGGTATCCATGACATACCAATCCTGTTCATTAGTGAATTCGTCCGTCGAGTGTCACGTGCACATGTTATAATCAATATTTAGCCTGACCATATTATCATAACACCGTGTCCATGCAAATTATGCAACCACCAGACTTTAACAACTTCACCTGTTTTAGAAAAATATGCTTACTTTCGATTTGTGAATCGAAATTCGTTTCGCTGATTTATTTCTAGTCAAAGTTTCACCTTCGCGTGTAATATTCATTCATCATTGCTGCCCATTGGGATAAAAATTGGCATATTTGGATGATGATTAACATTGGCAATTGTAATTTCATCTAATAGCTTTACACTTAGTTTATATGTGGGTTCAACAATTGTTATTCACTTCTACTAGCGATATAATTGCAATTCATGCAAATAGGTCAAAGAAATTCTGCCGGTTTTGCAAAACAGAAATGAATAATAACGAATTCAATGATACGTAACAATCGTGTTACATATTTTTGATACATTCAAAAAACAACGGTTCTATTGTATTCAATATCTAATTATAGTTGTCGTTTTCTCGGCGTCTGATTATTTATTATCAAATACAATAGTTTTTGCAGCGAAATGTAAACCCAATCATTATATCAGTGCTAATTCCGGTAGTAAAAACTGTAATAAAAACAACCGGAAATCACAATTACAATGTGTTGTACCACAAAGATCAGTTGATTGTTGTTAATCTTGTGTCATAAGCACAAGAGAATTCAAATTCATTATTTTTTGTCGAAAGTTTGTTACTTTTTATCACTTATCCAAACCATGTACAATATACTTGTGTCATAAGCTTACAACTCTGGACCAGCTTTAACAATGCAGCTTGCACTAGTTTCACGAAGATTTTTACCGTCTGCATCAAAATTAGCACTTGATTGTGCATTAAAAAATTCGATTCTAAGTAAAAATTCGTGTATATAAAAAATTAATAAGCGTCTGAATATACCTTGTACTGTTGGGTAGCTGGAACTCCAACATATGCTGTGACTTTTCCCCCTCGAATAAATCGATACAGAAGCGTATAAATGCATTGGCGATGCATTGTCGCCTGTATTTAATTGCGGAAATTGAATGTGTATACACCGCACAGCTATACATACAACATCTACTACGCTATATGCCCGCGAATATCGACCGTGAAACCTATTCAATCAAGGTTGTCTTTTCCAGGAATTGCATTAAAAGTGTACGTGGATAATGTGATATATATATATTACTGCCTGAACGTTCATTGTTAAATTATTATTTGCTAGGTTTGATTATAGATTCCGAAAATCAAGCAAAAAACGCGAACCAAACTAGTAATGAATAAATAACAGTTACGGTAGTAGCAGTTACGGTTGAAAAACTAACTATTAATTTTTTTACCACTCAGAAAGGAAAAAAAAAACTTTTTTTGAATTAGAATATCGCAACTAACTCGAACCTCTATCATACAATCTGAAACGGCAATGCTGTCCGTTAATCGTCAAGTTATTATTATTTGTCGTCGAAGCTAGTTAAAAAAAAAAAAAAATTGAACAATTCATACAATGGTAGGAATTTTTATTTTTTTGTTAAATAAACGCGACCGTATTATTGGTACTATCAGCTGTCAGCTTCATTGGTTTCCAAGGTCCCAGTTTCTTTTCCAGTTTGTATAAATTACATCCACGTTATCGACGGTTGGAGTGACAGTGTTAGAAAAAGAAAGATCAAAAAAATTTTTAAAAAGTACAGAAATGAAAACGCCATACTATTTCCAAGAAACTTGGCAACAAACTTCGATGCCTTTCACGCTGCATGATACATATTATATCTCCATCAACTCGTTGAGTAAAAACGTTTTGTTACCGTTCGGGCGTGGCGTTTTTCCTATACACACTATGCTATGGGAGCGGTGTTCATAATAATGGTTCTATTCGATATCGATATAGATTCCATTGGCACTTTCCACCCCTTCGCCCTGCATCGCCTTTCCCCCGTACTCCCGCTTCCCTTCCACCCCCCTCACCATCCCCGGCAAACCGAGGGAGGGTGCAGTTTTGGACAAGGTGCAACGTCGCCGTCCCACGAGTGGGGGCGGCGAAGGCTTTGGGGGTAGTAAGACAATGCGCCAGCGCCAGCGCACCCTCTACGTCGGCGGAGCTGCGTTTCGTCCTCTTCGGATCGTAAACCCAGAGTGCATAGCTTCCGCTCGCCCCTCAGGCCCTGGCCTCTCTCCTCCACCCCCCGCCCTCCACCGCCCTCGAACCCCGGCGGCAAACGCCCTTCCGAGACCCTTTCTCCTCCCTTATGCAACGCTATGCACCCCACAACTAGCCTCGCGACGTCCTGACGCTACCTTTACTTCGCCAAACTTAGGCGCGAGGTCTGCACACCGTACGTATACACTGTAAATGCATTAATGCAGATTTAGTAGACTCATTTTTATACGGGCTTATATGCTCGCTCTTATACACTTGTTAACGTAGACTCGGTGTGTAGATGCTAAAAATCCGGGCTTATAACTACAACTACAACTACTAAAATTTTACCTGAAATATTGATGCACCTTTGATTGTTGAATCAAGTTGAAACCAATAATCGAAGAATTTTAACGATACTTTCAAAAAATATCGAAATATTGGTCAACCAAGTATTATGTAACACATTTCAAAATCTCATTCCCTATTTTTTCTGCGATTAGTTTATTACATATTTCCTTGTTTTTATATATAGTTTCAGTTATCGAACCTTGACTGTCTATTTTTCACCTTACATTTCTGAAAGACGCGTTTCAAAACTATCGCTTGAATATTTTTACTAATCTTAGAAATTCACGGATTTTTGATCCGCTACTGCACTTCCTTACTAAGGATAGAATCATCTATTTAGTGCAAATAAGAAGTGCCCCAGATTCGAACTAAGATAATGTGGATACTCAATTGTTTTTCATGTAACGTGCTTGGTAAATCATCTATCATAAAATATTCGCAGTGGGTGTTGTGATACCCACAAAATTAATAATCCGGCTTCATTTGAGAAGGTTTTAGCCTTGTACTGCACAAGTTTCATGATCGAAAATACGATTGGAACAATATTGCTACAAGCGTTACCGTGACGTGACTATAAGCAGTGAAACGGGTAAAATGAAAATTTGCTCATTAGCTCATCTTCGAAAGTTTGCGACAACTGTTGCACGTTGGAGTATCTGCTCGTGCATAACTTGTAAGCTCCCCGTTCGCCGATTCTTACAATCCATACTCAACGGATGATATATACCTTGACTTGATGTCATTGAAGCAGAAGAGTTTCGGTAGAAAATTATTCAAGTAGGTTCACAGGAAGCATAATTTTGTAGAACCAAAGAACTAGAGATAATGAAATTCACTCATCCACTAGGTGCGAATGAGAAACATCCTCTGGTCAACTGTTAATTGAATCCGTTACAGAAGGATACCAAGATGATTTATCATCACAACTTCTGTGATCCTGTGGCACAAGTCCTGATTGTGTGATAATTGACCAAAGACGGAACTGCGTCACTGGAGCAGACACTGATGTTAAGGTTACCGATGATTCCAAATTTTTTATTCAAAAGCACCAAGTGAGAATCGTACAAGTGATGGTTTCACTTGTTACACACCAATGGTTCAGTGGCAACAGATTCGATGCTCATTGCCGGGAATGAATTGATTAAAACCAAAGGATCAAGAACCTTGTCCTGAAGTTGGAAGGATCAGGTTGCGCCTGCGTAAGTTACGTGGACAGAGTAAATATAGGAGCATCTGGCGTTCTTCCATGGTCCCGAAGTTGGTGCAACAGCCGCCTGTTGCCACGGAGCATGAGCCATATTCTTCAATGCACCAATTTCGATTCGCCTGAAGCAATTTTGGCGCGGTTCAGTTTGCGTTCCCTAGGCATTGCATGGAGCATAACTTGCAACTCGTAACTCATCCTTTCAATGACTCACAAGTTATTACATATCGATTCGCGTACCCTTAACTATAACCATACCGTACAAATATACGTAATATCTCGCACGAGCAACCGGCTCGTAAATCTTTGACCAAGCAATTTCTCTACGGATAAAAAAATGATGATGGATTTATTATAAACAATCGCAATGGTTTTACAATGCTGATCTTTACACGTAAATTCAGACTCTGGTTACACGCGTTCACGATCATTACGCATCGAAATGGGCTCATTTGCATTTTCAAAAATTCTGGGGCACCTGGACAATAATCTGGGTCTTTAACCAGGCCTGCGAACAATGTTGGAAATATGCATTGAAATATTTTTACTTGAACAAGACGAGTTTGCAGCTCGTGTTAAAAGGCACTTTTTTTACCCAGCGCTTCGTAAAATCATGGGTGGATCAATTTCCGGAAGAAAGAGAACGAAAAAAGTATTCGTACAGTTCAATCAACTTTAATTGTAGGTATACATTGCCTGGTTCGTCGGGGAGGGTTGGAAAAAATTCTTTTTTGAGCACGGATTGTTCCGTTTCGCTAATCACTGCCATCGACCAGACCATTAGTACGAGTTACCCACGTATAACGTAATTTCGAGTGGCTTGATCGAGGCCCAGTGTACAGTCATTAGGGCAATCACCTATCCGATGAAAACATTCCATCACTTTTGCCGCGATTTCCATCGAACCATTGTGAAAAAATATTGTAATTGCCTACTTGTGAAATGTTCAAATTGTAAATTGCGGATTTCCATTTAATTAGAAAAATCTCGATAGATAACTCTCCAGTATTAATGTAAATAAGGAAAATGGAGGCAAAATGGGCAGCACGGTAAAAAAAATAATCTTGCTGGATATTTTTTGATATGTCGATATTGATTTCAGTAAATGAAACTGAGATGTGCTGGGAAAAAAATTTTCTTGTACGATTTTCGTTATAGCAGTGTTGCTGATCTCAGATCCTGCACATTCGTCGTAAAAAAAAAAAAAACCGTTTAAATACCTACTAGAAACGAAACGAACTCCAATAAAATTTTCATTTTTTGTCGTGGATATAATTTTGTTTGAATTTTCGATTTTCAACTAAGGTGTCTGTTTTATCCCTGATTTCTCCACGTTTAGAGATCGGGGTGAAACAACAGTCAAAAGCTACACCCTGAGATTTTGGTAAAAAATTTTGCAAATCAATCAATCTTTCCTAGAATTGAAAGGATGGATGAAACCATGAACTGTCACACTAATGATAGCATAATAATGATAATAACGGTATGGAAATGTATAAACACGAAATTACTATTCTTAGTAATATATTTTTAAGGGTGCAATGCATTACACCTCATATTTTCAACTTTCTTCTTTTATATCAAAGGACTTCTTAAGTTTGTTGAACGATGAGTCGTTTCACGAGGAAAACGAGACTAAACATGGCTGATCACGCGACTACGATGAACCACCATTTTCTCCAAAGCGGTTATTCCACCCCGATCTCCCCTCAAGCAAACATTTTCTGAGGATTGTAACAAGCTCTATTATACCGTCACAAGAAGTACACCATCAAATTAGTAATAAAACTACGTGCGTGGGGGTGAATTAGTTATTCGAGAATATTGGTGACCCGGCAATATACCTGGGTCATCCGGGAATCGGAAATTTCTAGAAACCGTGGAAACGGGGTGTGTAGAAGAAGCGTAAGGAGTTGGGCGGGAGGGCGAACAGGTACCTGGATTCGGCGGGGTGGAGAGAAGAGGTGCTCCTCCGTCGCCTCGGCACATCTTATTTTCGCCCCGTCTCGTCGTCCAGGAGTTTGAACCGTGGGGCGAGAAGGGGGGCGAGGGGCCGAGGGTAGCGGCGGGGGTGCGAGGAGCGGCGACACCAGGAAGGGCAGGTGTTTGGGGCACAATGGAAGACGCTGCGCGGTGGAGGAAACGCCCATTTTTTGATAAGCTAGTTACCCCCAACCTCCGCGGGTCCCGGCGGCGGCGGGTGAGGGGGTCCAGGGTGGGTCTACGGAGATCAATAACTGCATAAAAATAAAGTGCGCCTCTGGCCTGCTACCTTTCGTCCTCGCAGCTACCCTACCCACCTACCTACCTACCTACCTACCTACCTTCGCTCTAGTCGGCGTCGTCCGCTTTGCTCCTCTTGCACCCCGCCTCCACCCCTCGCCGGGCTTTTCGCCCCCGCCAAACCACCCCTTCCCCCATCGCGTCAACGACTCCTACGCAACGTCTTTCCTGCTGCTCCTCTGGCGCCCTAAACACACCTTGGTAATCGAACCCTCCGTGATGATCTCGCGAAAACGATGCGAAGAGTTATACTGTGCACGTGGACATAGTTCCGGAGCGTTTTTTTGAAAATTGGACCATGTTTTAGAGCACAAATTCTCGCCCTGGTTCAATTAGATCGGTTACGGAATAAGTATTGGGAACCTAGCGTTGAGTGTTTGACTGGTTTCCAAGGGCAGGTCAAAATTCGGAGAAGATCATTTTTAGTCGAATTAATATTACATCACTTACTCGAGGGGTTAAAAGTTGCAGAAACGAATCACTTTTAACCCTCATGGACACCTTTTTGATATTGATTAAAATCATGGAATCATTTTCATCTTATGATTACCCAAACGAAAGAATTCATAGGATCGGGATACGTTGCGTAGAAACTTTAACAGAAGTTAGTTCAAACGTGGTTGCGTCAAGAGGTTGAACGAGAAATGCATAATTTGCAATCTCTCGAAGTAGGGGAAATGTTTCATCGATGTTGATGTTTTTGTTTTCAAAAATCATCCACTATGACTGCCGTATAACAATAATAATAAAAAGAATAAAATTTTACAATTTCCAGTATTATTTACACTTGCAAATTGCATATATTATAGATTGCAGTGACGTTCGATTGGAAGCAAACCAATGAATGTATAAACCTATAGACGACCAAATAAGCGGCTGGGTACGGAATTTGATTAGTCCATCTAAGCTTCCACCAAATTCATCGAGTTGTAATTATACTGTATGAAATTTCACCGACATGTGAGTATTTCGTAAAAGCATGTCCGATTACGTGGTTTTCA
This sequence comes from Neodiprion lecontei, assembly GCF_021901455.1. NCBI lineage: Eukaryota > Metazoa > Arthropoda > Insecta > Hymenoptera > Diprionidae > Neodiprion > Neodiprion lecontei. The sequence continues at coordinate 3,860,175 of NC_060262.1, forward strand.
AGCGTCAATAACTACGGTCGCAACAAGGTAAACAACGAACAACGGAATCGATTCGACGAACGACAATGAGTTGACTGAACCTGGGAGGTTAACGACACAAGCTTACAATCGAAAAAAGAGAAAAACTCAAAGTTGGAGTTACGCGACGAGTGTCATGTTGGAGAGTGGTCACGTGACAAGCCCCAAATTCGCGGATCCCAATTGGTCCGCGTGTCACGCGAGGCCTTATTCTCATGCAAAGCACGTCGTGACCCGAAGGCGGCGGAGCCGAGGGGAAGAAGACGGAGCGAGAGGACAAGGGAGAAAGAGAAAGAGAAAGAGAGAAAGCGAAAGCTCCAAGAGCGATGGGAGAGTGGGAGCCGAGGCCTCCAAGTTTCGACCCACCCGTGCTTCGCACGCTCGGATGCGTCAGCCGCCGAGAAACGACACTGACCTACCCCTACTATGTGATTTGAGGGAGCGTAAGACTTGCGGAAAAGCTCACCCCGACTCCTATTGTTGTATTCGGTAAATCGTACGTCGCTGCGGTCACGTGTGATACTTACGAGTTAAAGTGCACACTGAGAGAAATTTTTAGTTCCAGTTTTCTACTCAATTTTTCTAGTTACTGTAACAAATGAAATTTTTTTCAGTGCACGAATTTTAATTTCTGTGTAGGGAATTCTATGCAAACCCAAACCTGGTCAATTGGTTAATTATGTATAAATATTGCGAGTTATTTTAAAAAGAATTTTTTTTTAAATTCTCAAAAATTGTAATTTTTTTACGGATATTCCAAGATTGGGTCCATAATTGAATGGAACAATTTTATTTCCATTTTTTTTAATTTTGAGAAAGATTCTTTCCAAAATAATTTTGGATATTCGTAAATAATTGAGCAGATGAATAACAAAATCTGAAAAATTCAGCGTACTGTTTGAGAGTTGGGACAATAGCAGAAATTTTTGAGAGTCGGACGTTGGTCGGGTTCGCACGGAATTCTCCATATTCATAGACGCGTCCAGAAATGTCTTCTATCACTTCTACTGTTTATCTTTCTGATGGACGAGGACTTTTGTCAATGTATTTTCAACCTCTCGCCTCAGAATCGAGAAGAGAGATAAATGGAAGCTTTCGTATTCGTCCAGAAAAAACAAGTCCTGAATAGGTGGAGTGTAAACAGTATTTTTTGCCACACTTTTCATTCGCACCGTATAAATCAATTAAATTTTTCCTTATACCTATCATTCAAATGCGGAATACAGAATTATCGATTTCAGATTCGTTCACTTATGATTAACCGTTTCTGAAATAATCACAGGAGATTATCAAAAATTGAAATTCGTGACGAGCTTTTGCATCACCATATCACTGACAGAAAGTAAAAACATTGAGGATGTATTTGCCTACATCTATATGGATATCTGGTGGTCATTGAATTTCTTTTTTCATTTTGCTACCTGACATACTATAAATTCCAGCCATCTGAAAAACCGTCACTCTGAACGGGCAAAACTACTTTGACTTTTCCGAGCTTACAAATTTCTCAGCGATACGCCAACGTACAATTTATAAAAATAAGATTGATTTGAAAAAAATTACATCAAAAGAAGCGAACTCTTCAGTTATCAAGGCTGACGGGATGAAGAGAACAAGAAAACAAAATCCTGATCAGTGACTTTTTAGAATTTCAATCAACATAATTCGCTTTTACGTCTAATTTCTCCCGGATCACCAAAAAAAAAAACATACACTGAGAGAAATTTTTCGTTCCGGTTACCGCTCAGTCCTTAATTATTTTAATTTTTGACCACAATCGAAAAATACAGTTCTAGGTAGAAAATGAAAATTAGTTTTCTAGCTGTTACCGGAAAGTCTAGTATCCGTTACTATTATTTCTCATTACGATCACTGTTGCTATATTTTCTTGCAATTGTTGCGAAAATTTAACGCTTGTGCAAGAATAAATTGACGTTAAAGCCTTGTTTAACTAAAAAAGTAGAGTAAACCTTAGAAACTGATTTTTCGTTGCAATAACCAAAAACGGATCGACAATAGCGCAAAATTCTTAGGCATACCTCGTTTTTCGTAATTCCAACAATATTCAAGCAGTTTTTTTAACGATAGCTGTTTTACTAAATTTTTCCAGCTACTGTAACAAATGAAATTTTTCTCAGTGTACAAGGTGGGCAGCCACTTATTCAACCAGCCGTTGAAAATTGAAGAGGATATTCTGTTCGTCAGCGTCCCGAGAAGCCCGCGGTGAGACTCCGAGTGGACGTGTAGCTGTGCGTGGAGGTCATTGACCCCAGGTAGGGTGGCCACCCTTCTAGTCGAGAGGGTTGGTGGTAGTTGGGCGAGGTTAGGCTCAGCTTAGGGTTCAATATCGGGAAAATCACAAGCTTTTATTTGATCGTTGTTACGCGTGTATGTGTATATACAATGTAGGTACATAAGAGGGTAACACGCACCGCTGATGATACGTGTCCCCAGATATTCGCGCGCGTATGTATTCAACCTCCAATGGACGGTATAATCTGTTAAACGCGCTATATGCCGTGAACATTTGAGAGAGCACGTATGGCGGATTGTAAAAAACAAAAAAGAAAAAAAAAACAACTTACGAACACCTAAAAGAAAAAAGCATATTTTTTATTCAAGTTTATTAAATTCGGAATTCTGGCCATTTGGATTTCCGGTTTTTCTAATTCCTTATACCCACCCATTTTCACTGTCCGACAACCTAAAAAGAGGTTTCGGAAATTCGATATTTCGATCCTTTCATCGTCCGGGTATATATCACTCTTTGATCAGTACGCGAAAATGGTAGCCGAGTAGTCGAATCCCTCGATTAATCGGTAATTCGGGCGGTGTTTCAGGGCCGAAGGACGCGCGAGGAGGGAATCGAATTGCCGGTATAGAATTGGAGGCGGCAAGCCAAAGGATGCGGAGTAGCGGGGGTCTTATCGAATCTCGATCGGAAGACTTGGATTTTAAGGGAGGTGGGAAGCTTCCCTATCCTGAATCGGAGCTGCAGGTCATGACTGGGCGCTCAAAGGATCGAGTTAGGAAGGTGGTAGGTATGTATAAGGGGGATAGAGAGCCTGCGAAATATCCACAAGTGACTAGACTGAAACGGCTTTCCGAGAAAGGTTCTTTGGCAAAGATCCTCCGCCAGGCAATTTGAACTTACAAGAAGCCCGGAGACAAGGAGACGAGCTGCAAAAATGCGAAATTCAATCGGAAGCGAATCCATTGTTCCCGGCTGCAGCTGCAGGGAGCGAAATACATCTCTGAAACGGAAACGGAGTGAAATGAAGAAACGCCGAATGCCGGTGATAAGAGGGAACAATGGAGAGCCGCGGTAACGGAACTCGGTGGGTAGAAATTATCAAACTGTTATCAAACTGCGAAATTCTAGGCTCACTTCGTATCGGAGCAGGAAAAAAAAAGTTAATTATGAAAAACTTTGGGTACCTGAAAATAAGCGTTGAAATTTATTCGATACCCCGGAAAATTCGCCTGTCAATTTCAAAACCGCTCCGACACTCGGTCGAGACGAGTAATCCTTTTCTGCTCGTTGTCAAGCTTCAAACGGGGTGGTTTTTCTAACCTAAAAAAGAAACGCCGAGGGTTCGTTTGAGCGCACTTATGAAGTCGGAGCGAAGAGTCGACCGACGTAAAAAAAAAAAAAAAAACCATCTTCGTCTCACTTCCTCTCCTTCGATGCGGCAAGAGCTTATCTCTTTCAATCTTCCCCATTCTTCTCCTTCTTTGTGCTTTTTCTCTCTTTCATGCCACCTCTAAGTTCACTCGCTCACACATTTTCATTATTTTTTCTTACATTCGATACTTTGAGTTTCAATAATTGTTCACTAATATCTAGTATAAGTTTACGATTCGTTCAGAAACAGACAAAACAGGCTCCAAAAGCTTAGGAATTTTCCAAACTCAATATAAATTCCAACGGAAGATTTATAAGCCTTGGCACTTGCAGCGGTTGGCAAATATTTAACCCCTTTGGAAAAAACAAACCTTTAGAATCGTAGTTTTGCATAGTTTGAAAAATTGTGCCCATTGACGCAGTTAAAATCCTGAAATTTGATCAATCGGATCGTCAACGCCGTTGAATGGGATTGATTTTCTTTTTCTTTTTCCGTTCATCTACGGCTTACCGAAATATTATTAACGAGGGTTCGTTGAAGCACTTTTCAGTTGATCGCTGTAACATTTTGAGAAAAGTGTCGAAGGTATAGAATCGCGATGGTTTCAGCGTATCCGCTGACGCGAAGGTAAGCTGATGAGAAATGGAAGGAAGGGTTGTAAATAGGTATAGTGGATGAGTTCGAGCGTAAACGGGGGGATGAAAAATGTAGCTCCATGGAACGGCCGCGTATTCGAGAGCCGTGCGCCTCTGCCAATCAGGGATTGATTAGAAAAGCCGACTCGCGAGGGCTGCCCGCCCCTGACTAGGATAGAAATTATGGCCGGTTTTGAGGGGGCGGAAAGTGTTTTGAACCCTGCTGACCAACGGTCAAGCTCTACGCTCGACTTTCCATTCGAGGAAACGAGAACGAGGGTAAAGGGTCTTTCGATGATTACTCGCTAGTGATAAAGTAGCGGCGGATCAGGCTTTATTGACGTTACGGTAAGCGCAACGGTGTTCGATTCGTCATCGTACCGCGGCACAATTCATCCGGCAGAAATGGAAGTCATCGGTGCGGCTTCTACGCCTGCGTAAATAGGTCAATGATTCCCGCAGTTCCTACGCGTACGTATCGAAAAAGGAAAGCATCGGATCTCCGGATCAAGGATTCTGCTAAAGCTGCTTGGGGTGTTTCTTCGAGCTTAAGTATGGAACTTCCGATGCTCGGTTGCATCCGTTGGGTAGTCTTTTTCGCCTAATTATTGATAGAATTATGATATCCAAGATCTGCAGTTCAAACTTTGATATGGATTTGAAATAATGGCAAATGTTTGTCAGCAAATCCGAAATAGAGGACGGTGAAAATTCATATTTAAGGTAAAAATACACAAGAGGTTTCGTTGGTTACACTGAGAAAAATTTCATTTGTTATAGTAACGAGAAAAATTGAGTAAAACAGGTGTCGTTAAAAAAAACTGTCTTAATATTGTTGGAAATACGAAAAACGAGGGACGCCTAACCATTTTGCGATATCGTCGATCCTTTTTTGGTAATTGCAACGAAAAATCAGCTTCTGAGGTTTACTCTACTTTTTTAGTTAACCAAGGCTTTAACTTCAATTTATTCTTGCACGAGCATTAAATTTTTATTTGACGCAGAAACAAAGAAATGGCACGAATTCTACGAAATCGCAATAGCGATTTCACTACCGGATAAAGAAAATGTGAAGAAAAAATGAGGTAACCTTTTTCAAGGAGTGCAAAAATATAGCCAAGATTCAGCGAGATCAAAAATTTCAATATTCGCAGTAGCACGACAAATCCATCGGCGTAATTTTTCACGCGTTTTAATTCTGTCTATTTTGCGGAAAATGCAGCGTTGAAGCTTTACATCAAGGGGAGGAAGAATTTGTAAAGAAAATTAAAAAAAAATAATCCAACAAAACAAAACCGACTCGTTTTAAAGTTATCATTCAAATTTAAGATTAATTTGATTTAAAAGTGTTTTTCGATCATTCGATTCAGGACATCCTGAAACTGACCACATTGCGAGATATCCGAGTTGCATGGCCTTTATCCTTTATTATACAGCTCCAAGGAGGGGTGGAGCTCTATACGCGACAATTACGGCTCTATAATAATTTTCGCACCTAAGAAAGAATTGAAGTTGCTCAATTATTGCAGCCGAGTTCCACCTCGGCAATCCCCTTCTTTTCCGCACTTCGTTTCTTCCTCCCTCCACAGCTACCCTTCTCTCCCTTCGAAATACAATATATATGTATGTATGTATACCCATGCATGCGTATAATTATAACGGTTGAGAATGAGCTTGAATTTTAATTATCGGTGTTGCATAAATGGGCTGCAGCTGGAAACCTACACCGTGGTAAAGAATTTAGCCATTGAAAATAAGTGGGCATATATAAGGTAGCCGAGTTTGCAAACGATCCAACGACTGGAAAACTTGACTGCGTGAAACAAGTCGGTTAAAAATTTTTAGGTATTGTTCATATCTCTGTTTCTATTACGCAAATTATTTATATACTCGACGGTCCATCGATGCGAATGAAGAAAGACCAGGTGTACTTGAGGAGAATTTTATCGCGGTAGTTCTAAGCCCGCATGCGGATCGTTGCAAATGTTTGTCAATGATTGTCGAATCTTATTACCTCTTGCCGCGAGAGTCAATTCGATTAAAAATTTTTTTATCGTGACTTTGGACAACGTCGGCTCGCCTTAAGGCCAAAAAACATAAAAAATGCAAGAAAAGGTAATAACATAATAATATTGAAGTACAATGTAATACAAAATATTATTGTCAACGAAATCAAAAATGGTGAGTGTCGGACATTGGTTGGGTTCGCGTGGAATTCCTTTTTTGTAAACTAACCGAATCAACGAAACGAATGACTTTTCCTATACACGCGTTGCGCAAAGTTTTCAAGTTTCATCTATTCGCAAACCTGGAGCTTTTTAAATTCTGTAAAAGCTTCGAAAACACCGGCGAACATTGAACTCTGTGAGAATTGTTTCGAGTATTTCGATTTCTGTGGTTCGCTTTTTTTTCTCATCTCCAGTAAAACGACGTTGCGATCTGTAATTTCCTCAACACGTCCAAGGGGCTCGGGTGCAGACAGTTTTTCTTTACCGTTTATAGCGTGCCCACGCATGATGTGTACTTACTTGTTTTACGGACCCAAGCGCATAGGTATAATACAGGTATCCGCGTGAACGGGAGACGCTAGATTGTTGTTATACCTCCACGGCATAAGGTTCCACGTTTGCGACGCTCGGCCGCATAACTATTCTAACGATAGACGACGGCTAATTTATGTATTCTTCCATGATTTAGGTTAAGCTAAATTGTCGAGCAACGAAGAGGCCTCGGTCTGATTCGGCGGCCAATTACGTTGGTGCGTTCGAAATGGCTGGGCTTCAGGCATGCGAGCTACGAGCTCCGCGTGTGTCGTAAGTCCGTTTAAGGGGGGAGGTATCGTTAATTCTGTGAAAAAAAAGACACTTTTTTAAACACTTTTTCACAAGATACAGGCTATGCGTTTTAAATTAACCGCTTACAGTATTGTATGGTAACATTTCAAGAATATTTTATGAAAAATATTAAAAACTGAGCCATTGGCAGCGAATCTCCGGAGACGTCTCGAAAAAAAAGTTGTTTCGCTGGTAACGCTGTCGAGTTTTTTTTTTGTTTTTTTTTTATTGATTTCTCCACTTTCGTTAACACTGGAAAGCCAAAATCGCGATTTTCATTAAAAAAAATGGTCAAGTTTCTTAATGCAAGTTAAAAAATAACAAGTTAAAAAAAAAACTCGACAGCCTTACCTGAGGAAAGTCATAAACTAATAAAATCAATTTGATTTCATGATTTCGGATGACCCAGCGACGAGTTACAATCGTAACAGCAGAACAACTTTTTTTTCGAAACGTCTCCGAAGATTTGCTGGCAACGGTTTAGTTTTTAATATTTTTGACTGAAACTTTCATAAAATATTCTTGAAATGTTACTCTGCAATACTGTAATCAGTTAATTTAAAATGCATTGCCCGTATCTTGTAAAAAAATGTTGAAAAAAGTTTCTTTTTTTCACCGAATTAACGATACCCCCACCCCCCTCCCCCCTTAAATTCCCCCACGCAAACTGCGCGTATGTCTTATCGACGACCATTTTATGGTCACGAGTTAAACGGACTATGGGTAATTTCTCGATATTCCATTCATAGGTCGAATGGTGAGGAAATGGAGAATTTTTATTCCCTAAATTTGTAAAGAATCGGGAAAAACAAATTGTCAAGTTGTTTTTTTTTTTTTTTTTTTATTCCATTAATAAGCAGCTGAGGAAAAAATCGGTGTCGGATAGTTTTCGAAATATTTATTCGCGCGCAAAAGTAGTTGCTAATCGTAAGAATTGAGTTCAATGTAATTGAATAATTTGGCAATAGAAATTTCTTTTTTCAATTTGACAAAATGTTATTTTGATCTGATTCACCTCTATGGACTTCGGTTGCACCTTTGAAACCAATTGTGTGTTTTGTCAGAACGTCGCAGTGTTCTTAACTAAATATTTAACTATACCGGTTTTTCTTCCCGCTGTTTGTTCATCTTTGGATCACATTTGGGACTGAAAATAGATACAATTTTCTGGTTTATATGCTTACAAAGGTGTGCATGTTGTACATATGTAAAAGGAACTAGACGTTGCAAGCGATCTTGTTTTGAAGAAAAATCGCCACAGCTGTTTGAGTGCCTGAAAATAAGTTCCACGTAAATACGTATTTGTGTGGATACGATATTACACATTTCTCGTTCGGTCACGAAAATATTGGCGAAAAATGGAAAATTCATTTTGTTCAAGTTGAAGGTTGGAATATGGACAATTGTTTTTTTATTTTATTTTATTTTTTTTTTTTTTCAACCGATACCTCGCAATCCAACTGACATAAATCGATACCATTTTGTATTCTATCGTACGATTATACATCATTTTAGCATAGCATCGAAAATGTTTGCGACGGTAAATTAGTATCACCGTGGAATTCGAAACCGCTTTTCATTTCGAGCAAAAGCTCACGCACGAATGCGTGCAAGTTATATTAAGTTTATCTCAACGGTAGGTATATTAAAACAGTCGATTCAGTTTGTTTCAATGCGTTATATAGCTGACTGCTTTGATTTACTGCCTATTGCAGTCGCCCTTGCGTCGATAAAGTTATGCAATTGCTGCTGTACTGAGGAAAGATTAGTGCAAAGACAAGGAATGACACCACCTGAGAACGCGGTGCTAGAAATACAAACACATCGATCCGCAATGAGCGAACTGAGAAAGACAAAAAAAAAAATAAAAAATTACGCGGCATTTCCAGTCAGTTTATACATCTTCGGGTTATTGCAAAATTTGTGCACGAGCTTTTTGGACAAACGGAATGAAGTTCAAACTTCAGATGCAGTCTGTGAATATTATCTTGACCGGTATTTGGTGGGTGGGGGTAAAAATCAGAAAAACCAAACATCAGAATGGTCAGAATTCCGAACATAAATATATCGAAAGCTCACAATGACAAAAGAACTGAGTGATGAATCTTCATTAAGCCAGAAATAATGGAAATATAATATAAAAGTATCGAAATTTCAAGTTATACAATTTAGAATACACAACTGGTGAAAATTCCGAAAGGCCATTAGCAGAATCAGGCAGACACAAACAAACAACCTTCGGGTGGATCGTAAACTAGAGTTTTCATGTATTCGAATTCATAAATGCGAAGGATCAAGAATCAGAACGGTTAGAACTCCGAGTAGCAATTTCATAGAAGCCTCGGAATATAGAATTGCAGTGTGTCAGAATCGTCGGAATGAAGAATCGCAATATATCGGAAGAGTCGATAACTCATATCGTATTAGAAGCCAAGAAATATAAGTTTACGATATCAAAAGTCGTATTCAATCTTTTAATGAGACAAAAATATTGCAGATGAAAAGATACGCCCGATGCACCTAAGAATTTCTTTGACTCTGTATATAAAACATTTTGCAAGTCAAAATAGATTAGTCGGTTACTTTCGGAATACCGATCTTTCCAAATTGTACGATTCTGAATAATGACCCTTCCACGTTCCGGATATCAGTTTTCCGCCAGTTCTAGACGATCAAGTTCTAATTTTTATTTTTATAATATTTGGACATTCGAGAACATGAAATTGTCTACAAATTCGTTCTCTGAAACATTGACTCTATACATTATTAAATTCTGCATCTCTGAATTTTCGGATTAACGTTTCTGAAGTAAGTGGGCTTGGATAATAAAGCCCTCTACTAAATACATTTGAGCTTAACCGCAGCTTTTTATTGGGCACCATTCGGGACTTGAAATTTGTGATAGTATCTGTTCTCTAATATTTGTTATTCGAGTTCATTAAATTCGGAATTCTGGCCATTCTGATTTTCGGTTTTTCTGATTTCTTACCCCCACCCGTGTTTGGTGGTGAAATTTCACGATGAATTCTAGCAGGAACTTGAAGCACACATCAACTTTCGCATTATATACATACGTGCGTAATTTTAATATACTCGGTTAGAGAATATTCCCCCATAATGAAATGGTGTACTTTTAAGGCCACCGAGCAGCGGTGACATGGGCTGCCGGTTAGGCTTTGAAACTCACCAAACAGACCGGAAAATATGCACGCTGCATAATTTACAACACACTCTGGAACACGGTGCAGTAGTTGGCGTACGACACGCATATGCCGTATATGCCTGATGGTATTTACACTCGTGGTAGTGTGTAGTGCGCGTTGGACATGCAACGAGAACTCGGCACTCCAATACTACCAAAATCATCGCCGTATTGGATACTCAGTCTGATATAATGCGGCAGTTCGTCCCACTGTGACAACCCACAGCCAAATCATAATCCCCTCGAGAATGCGACGTTGCAGCTCTGAATATATTCCTCAGTCCAGTTCTCGATTGAACTTAACTTCATGTTTGAAAAACGATCCACGATTCTCAGGGTGAAAGACATCATTACATCGGAGTTTCTTGAAATCTTGTAGAATTAAAACAGGTAGACTGATTTTGCGATTGGTTTCTTTATTTGCTTTCATCTTTTCTGACTTCTTTTAGACAGGTTTGTTAAAACCAAATCGCCTATAATTTTGTCAAAGGTAAAATTATGCGAAACAAATTGGCTTAGGATTTTTCTAAATCAGAAATTGACAATGGCTGTATTATCTTATAATCTTTGAGGTTGTTCCCAGTTATCATCAACAACTACTCAGCGAACAAACTTCAATCAAAAAAGGATTTTTTTATCATTTCCAAATATTTCTATGATATTTTCTAATATTTTATGTACATGCATAGAAATTTCCTCCATGGAATACGACGAAGGCTTCTTGTTCGTAAGTACCCTGAAAATTGCGAATCAACTGGCATCTGATTGATTAAATCTAATTCCTTTGATCAAAATTCCTTTGATTCATTGTATCCAATGAACAGAAACAGATCCCAAAAAGCCTGCGTCTAAATTGAAATCACTGATTTCAGTGATTACATGTATCAAAATTTCCTCCATGAAATACGATGAAGGCTTCTTCCCTGAAAAGTCAAATGTCAATTATGCTCACTTATTGACAATAGCCGATGAGATGAAACAGAACCCAAAATGTCTGAACCTCGTTTAAGATGGGTGATTTGATTTCCAAGTCCAGTAAAAACTGAACTTCGAAACAAAAAAAAAAAAATGGAATGTGGCTGGTCTTCGTCACTCGTCGAAGGCATTTCTCACACCGCTGCTGTTCCGACAACGTTGCGTAGGGTCGGGATCCGGAGTAGTGCGAGTAGAACGTTTTCAGTCATGGTAGTGCGGCAACAAATGTTTGGCTGCTGGTTGTTGAGACGCAAGGGCAGGTCACTCACCGAATATAAGCTAACTGCACACCGTTGCAGAACAGCTTGAGCGCCTCGCGCAGCGCCGCGCCGGCGGACGAGACTTGAGTCAACTGCTTTCCGCTGGGACGAACTGCAAGCAGTCAATTATGCAAAAACACAGTCTTGTTCCAGCCCACGGCATAATACAGGATCCGAAGTCGTGGGCAATAAACTATAAATGAATGGTTGCGTAACTATAAATAATAGCCGCGTTAACCCCCACCGATATCCTCCATCCCCACCGAGTCACCTGCTTCAGGTATCATTCGTGTTTTAAACTGTTGTTGTCCTTCCAACACGATTGCAATGATCGTTGTCACGCGTTTTTTTTTTTGTATGTGAAATTGGTTGGTCCTGTTTTTTTCACTTTTTTACACTACCTGGCCTTTTAGTTCTCTTGCAACATTCGAATCCATTGCGATAATTACTCGCACGTCACGGTTGTCAACGTCAAATTTATGTACATTGTGAGGTTCCATCAGCACCTCCGCATTCACCTTACTTTATTTGTTCGTTACCTGAAGTGTGAATGCCTAACAAAAATTGTAAACTGTATGATTGGTATATCATCTTTAGAGTCCTTGAATACGAGCACCTAACGAGGCTTAGACATTTTTCATCAGTCCATTGGCGATATTCGTAAAACGAAACTCAGTTGGCGGAACATTTCAAAACTCTCAGTGATGGAAAATAACTCAATTCGTTCGTTTGAAGATATTATAATGATTTTCATAATTCCAGTGGAAGCGTATAATACTCAGCGGAAAGTGTAAGGTAGCTGATGTCGGGGTAAACAATAACTGTGGAATATCGGTGCATGTAAGTGAAACAGAAAAGTTGTAATCAGACAAGATTATCAAGCCTACGAGCTGGGCATAAGCATATGGATAAACCGTGCCCGACGGCACGAGATGCTCACGCAAATCTTCGGTCTCCGTTTGAGCTCCATTATTTATAAGAGCCAATTTTCTTAACGTACCTTGGAAGCGGTGCGAATGACGTGCAAGACGATTTCAAACGGTTACCGCGAAGCAGCCCTGTATGGAATAACAATGTGACTGGGGTATGCCAAGCGTGTATGGGTAATTGTAAAAAAAAGAAACGAAAAAAGAAAAAGTAAAAGAAAGAAATTGAGCTGCACACCGAGCGTGAGTAAAAGTACGAAGGGTTGAGAAACAGGGTAGTTTACCTTTGCTTACTTTAATCATGCGATTACAGGTAACGTACCCGGAGTAATACCTACGCCAGAGAAGTTTCATATTCAGTATTCAGCAACTACAACCGGAAAGGGTTCGAGCCAACCTCTAATTATAAAGAAAATGAGACAGAGAGGGAGAGAGAACGAGAGAAAAAAAATGATACGTCTTAAGCAGTACGCGCCAGATGGGAATAAAATATTTAATTCGCACAGTGTATGTACGCAGGTTGAACTTACAGTCGAGTTGTCTGACCTTTCTCGACGTTCGTTACTCCATTCAAATTAAGTCTTCCAAACCCATACAACTGAACTTCAGACTTTAGGTTTAAACAATTTGGTCACGTGAGTCACAACCGATAAATTTATCCGAATTAAAAGTGTAAAGGTGGTTGAATGTCAGTAGGTACTTACATGTTTTGTCGAAAAAAAATATATACCGAACCACTTGCAACGTACCGAAGCTTTTGATCGAAAGGACAGTTTTCTTGGTATACGTTATACACGGTTTCATCTTTAAACGTCAAATCGATAAATATATTTCCTATCTAAACGACCATCAAGATTGCACTCAGGGTTTGAACTCATGATCATCTACGCGGGATCTGGGATCATCCGGAAGACTGCACACAGATCACAATAAACACACATCAAATATTACCTCTGCTCTCGAAAATTCCTATTCTTCAGCCATCAGCTGTCAGTTTCCCGGTTGAATGGGAACAGGGCTTAGGGTCAATAGCTTCCCCGGCGATGTGGCGGTTGCGTGTTCCCGGTGCGCCCGATGGAGGAATTGGGGAAGGTCGGGGCAGGACATGACGCTGGAAAAGTGATGCCGCCCCTCCATCTCGCCCAGAGGCCTAGCCGGGAATTTGGGGTAGGTCAGGGCGGTCTGCTATCGAAGGGGAGAACGAAGGGTTCTCGATGGGACGTGCGACGTGGGACGTAGGACGTGAAGCCTGGATCCTGGGCGGGGGAATGCTTCGTTCGACTTACTACAGACGCACGAGTCGACGTCAGGATACTCTGACCCATGCATGTACTCGTGCAGAGTTGAAGCAGCTGCTTCCCCGCCTTCCAAACCCAGCCCTCTGACCATCGGCATCTACACTGGTCTTGCCCGTTAGGTCGACGTTTTGGTCGTTTTGGAACGGTGGATTCAAATATGGTGTCGAAAATTGTAAAATGGATGTATACCATTCGTATGCACGCCGGTTATGTTATCGACAACTCTTCCATCGGCAGAGGAATTAACGGTCACTGAAACATTTCCTAAAGGAATGCTTGAGTAATGAAGTACCGTTCACTGGTCCAAGGAGTCGGTAATACCTACTGGTTGAGAATCTTCAGAAGGACGCGCTCCTCGAAAAGTTCCAGTTTCACCATTGACTAGAAATGACGAAACCAGTAGTAATTCCATGAATTCATAAGCAATTGACGTTGAGTTGTACATGTTAAGAAGCTTATGAAATCTTAGCAGTGGTCCAAAGTTGTGGAAAACTGTACAACATAACACTTTTTAACTCCATTTTATGTGCTTGAGAGCTTTAGATTGAAGGAAATCGTTATTTGATATTTTGGATTGATGGTACACTTGGAAAATTGAGACAGTCTGCTTATTGTTAGAAGGCTATGAAAAATTTGCGCCTGGTCTTCAAGTCTCGAGAATGAACCATGGCGAGGTTTCGAAAAGTGTTTTGTGATGACGTCCGGTGTGAACGCCGTCTAACGCATGTGTGGACGGTTGTCACGCTCTACTCGACAAGTAAAACCGATATAAAGGTACGCCAATGCCCACTATAATCTTGGTTGCTTCCTGGCGGAGATAAAATACGACGCCTTTAAAATGATCGCATCTTGCTGTAACCACAGTTACATGCACATAGCAGGTGCACATCTCTCTCGCGATACTTGCATTCAGATTCACCTTGTAGCACGACACTCGTGTTGGCCACACAATCTTCAAGTGATATCCATTCGTAGATTCTTACAAGGTTCGTTATCCAAATAATACGTGTTAATTTAAACGAAGAACCTGACATCCAGGAGGCAAAAATTGATACAGTTACATGTACATCTAGACTCGAAGCGTTGTTTATTTTTTATTTTATAAAGTAGAGTAAAAGTAATCATTACTATGATGACTGGCTAAAGTGACAATTGAACTGGATACGTTTACTGGTAAAAATATTATTGACGGTTCTGCAACTAATGACAATATGGATGTGAAAAAACGGTTCTCATGGAGCATCTAAATTGATATATTTACGAGGTTTGCAGAGAGTCTGATGGCTAGAGAATCCAGCAGGAACAACGGCGTCTGCATTCTTTCTCCGCTTCTCATCTAATACTGCACTTCCGCCAATCGTTATGTTTTTTTTTTTTTTGTCTCAGACGAAGATGGCCTCGGGTGTAGCGATGAAGCGGCGTTATCGACCTGAAAGAATGAGCAAACGAAGCATTCAACAACCACGGCAAAAGACGCGGGCTTGTATTCGGTGGTCAAGTACGACGTAGCGATATTCGTACCTCATGATATCGAAACGGTACCTAAGGATTTGGATAGTCACCGGCTCTGGAAGCGAAATGGCGGATGAGAGGCTGTGGGAACCTGTTACAGAGTCCTGAATTGCGGTCTGTGAGCCGTGCCATGCTGCTCGATGATTCGAGAGAAAAATCGAGGTTTCTTGAACGTGTGGCATTGATTCCAGAGCCTCTGAGTAGCCTGACCCACTTCAACTTCGACCAAGGCTTGGTGGACGTATCTTGGTGCGTAGGACTGCCGAGTACTATCCCAGTTTCCTGAACCGTTAACGAAGGTCAGGAACGGGTTGAACGGGATGAAAAATCCACTGGTAATGGAACGCGATCGCCACATCGCAATTTTACGCGTTTCAGTCCACCCAAGGCTCGTGTAACCTTGAATAAACCTGCGCCAGCAGAGGAACGAACGTTAATGTTCATGTTGTATAATTGGTCCTCACCTGATGGCATAAACTACGGTCGTACGAATCACTCATCTTTCGCGTTAATCTTTCAAGATGAGGCGAGGTGCGAGTGCCGAGCTAAACGGAGCCCGTTTAGACCTGGTTCTGGATCCAGGAACATCTGATTTTTGCAGAAGACAAAGAGGAGGGGAGTCACTGTGAGTCTTCATACAGAAGTCTGTATGAGGGAAAAAATGTTTATGAATAGGAAAAACGACTTTGCACTGAGTATCCATGGAGCTGATACACAGTTTCATGAGCTCAATTACCTATATTTTTATATTTTTCATCAGTCTGGCGTGTAGGAAAAAATATGTGTACAGGTGAAATTGGCACTGCTACCTACTTCGACGTGTTCTGCATTTAAAATTCTGGGGTGCAAAAGAAAAAAACGACACGTGATTATATCGCAAAACACCTGGCTGCTCGCTGAAAACGAGCACTTCGGGAGATTGGAACTTTTTTCACTTTCCATTCGCCATTATATTCGGTTCGATTAAGTAGCGTTTCTCAAAATGCCAACCATTCATCGATTCCACGCTTTTCATAACCTGGATAATGCCTCTCGAAAAACATTACGAACACGGATATCCAAGTCGGAAAACTGCAGCACCAATTCTGACTCCTCATCCTCGCATCCTCGCTAATTTCCTAAATCTGGTTGTTTCATAAAGCCCCATGCATGAAGGTGTCCCGCTCCTTCTAATTAAGCAGGCAAGTCATCCGTAGACGGATAAAGTGGTAGCCCAACCACTTGGTCGTTGTCCAAGAATCGTGACTGCTTTATCCGACTGACACGAGAACTACACCTACCTATCTTTGGTCATCTCGGTCTGTCTCTGGACAACTTGAATCTTGCGCACCGAGTTACCTGTCTTTATCGTACAGCTGTACACGTGTCAGTAAGACCATTTCGACGTTGATGTAGTAGAGAAGACAGCAAGCCGCTCGTCCTACCCAATACTGACAAATGCATTTCTTTCTTATTCTTCTCGGTACTCGGATGTGAACATTTAACCCTAGTCGGTCACACCTCGGTAGAATCGCATAACGGCCACACTGGGTGAAATTGACCCCAAAAGTGATTTCTGAAAATGTTAAAAAAAATACTAGTTGTGGTTTAGGGATCGCAAAAAAGGCTCTCTCAGTTCTTCCAACCAAAATTGATTGTTTAAATATTGTAAAACATGAGAACTGTTGAAAAAACTGCTAAAAATGTCGAAAAAAGGTCATTATTTCGCACGAAGAATGACGTCACGAGGGCCGTTTCCACGTCTAAGGGACTCTACGCGGAGTTTGAAGAATGTTTGGGGTGAAATTCACCCAGAGTGACCGATTATGGTTACGACGACGAAAATGAAGGTAGAATTAACAAATCGGATTCATGACCTGCAAGAGTGAAGTTAACTGCTATCCTGAATTCTTACGTAATTCCATGATGATGTCATTTCTTCTTTACCGATGATATTCTCATACTGACGACGAGAAGTATGAAAATATAAACAAATTAAGTTTCAGGAATCTGATATCCTTTCCGAACATTGTATAGCTGGGTGCTCGGTACTGCGTAACTACTCTGCACCTCGTGCCGAGAGAGAGAGAGAGAGAGAGAGAGAGAAGGAAGGAGTATTAATTACGAAGATAATCGAAGACTTCTACAGTGAGTTCAATGACCGCCGCATTGAATTTTGCCCTGTACGGTAATCGATTTCATGCTGTAACCGATTCTGCTTTATCGAATGTTGGAAGCTGCGATTCAATACAACACGTGCCGGCGAAATGTGACGTCCGATCAGTATGGTAACCGTTTTGGTCAGAGCCTGGCTGACGTTATAGTTACGAGAAAAGCTGCCCCACTTTATTTGTTCCAGTATCGTTGACAGACACTCCGGCACCGTCTTAAGATGCATATTATCAATTCAGGTGTTGAGATAAACGTGTTGCATAAACGCGGGGAATTTTCTCACGACGCACTGAGCGTGAAATTGAAACGAAGAAAGTCATTGTAGCAGATTATCTTATGTTTATACGTTGCAAGAAGATACGATTGAATCGATTTTCGAACTTTTTTTTGTTACGCTCGTCTTGTCGGTTTTTTATATAAAAACAGATCGAGTTTATGAATATATACAACATTTACAGGGAAAAATTTACAAGTTTAAATTCATACAGAAATCGGAGACAAGAAATTAATCTCAAACGTGCGTATTGTAGTTTACAGAATGATTTTTTGTCTCTCTGAGAAGCCCAAGAAATAAAGATCAAGTTTTGAGTTAAACGATTTCAAAGAATTTCGGGTCTTTTTTATTTTGATATGCTGAAATAGTGATAAATTATTTTTGATTGAATTAAACTCTCATTCAATACATCGATCTGCATTGCACGGTTTGAAAATAAAAAAAAAAAGGAAAAAAAAAATTAACAACTTGTTACGTACGCTGTGTGAGTTAAAATCTCATCCAAATATCTCGCATATCGATAAAAAAAAATGTGTTACTTAACCGTCGAAAGCAGAATTAATGTAATTCGTAAAATCATAAAATTCTTGTCATTGCACGCTTTGGAAATGAAAAAATGTTTTCAAATAATGAACAACTTTTGACGTATGCCACGTCTTCGGAATGGGTTCAGGTAGGAGAAGAGATAACCGATACGATTGCCGCTGGCAATAGGATCAGACGGTCGAAGACACGCGCTGCTTATCGCAGACGGCCCGTATGTGGATCAGACCAGTCGTGTGTACCTACACGGCGAACAGTAGCAAGTAGGTAAAGCGCGTTGGTAGGTGGTAGGTGGTATATATTGCTGCTGGATGGACACATATCCTACTACTTTATTCAAGCACCATTATACCCATTGCGGGGATTTTTAGTATGTGCTGGGAGTGAATGTATTCCCCCTTCTCTTTCCATTCCGCGTATGAGCTGCTTATGACCACGTGCCACGTCATAGCTGGCATACGCGTTACGCAGATCCGGAAATGAAAACCGTCCTCCATACAGCGAATATTGGCTACGACTAAGCCCCAGTTTACGGATATGCAAATGTTGGCTTGAAAATTGCGTTACGAAATTCTAAGTTGAAATTCAAAACCGTTATTCAAGATTTCGAAAATGTGTGAAAAAATAACTTTGACAATTCTAACGGTTAATGAGAAAAGTTCCTATTTAAATTTTATACAATATTTCTGTACGCGATTAACTTTTTTTTGTTCCACGAGGTTACGATTAGCGGCAAAAAATTCAATCAACGCGTTAGATTTAACTATTCGGATAATAGTGCGGTAAAAACTGAACAAGGTTCATAGTCTCTGTCTGTTGCCTGAAAGCTGATGAAAAACGTAATTGAGAAAATAATATTGCAACCTTTGACTCGTGCCGATTACCAACCAATACGTTAGGTCTCAGATTAATGAATATAATTTCAAACGATTTTATACCAATGTAATTATCGCTATAACCGCGCGGCTTAATTCCATGATTTGCATAATTTTATGTAAATAGCTGCGAAATTGCGTTAAACGCGTGACAGTCGTACACATAACTGCAATGTTTTTTCCTTGCCGTTATCCCCTCTTGCTCGAACGCCATATTCGTTTATATCGGCGCCAGTGTGCGTTGCACGTGTATCTACAATAGAGTCAACTTTTCACGCATCTCATCCGAGTGCTTCCCAGTAACGTAAGTCATCATCGAGGTGCCCGCGTCATTCGAATTTTTCACAATTACAATCTTTCTACTCTTACCGTCAATTTTTGTTTACGACACCTGAGGTGGTAGTCTGTGATCCTGTCGAACGAATAAGGGGATTTTTTGAATGATATATTAATTTGACTCGTCTTTTTTCCGAAGGGAACAATATTCTTATACTGTCACTTTCCACTGACCTTATCTTACTATTCATGCGGTTGGACGTATCAATGATACTTTTTCTCTCCCGAATTGGTCAACAGCTCTTAGAAAATGTACAAAAATTGTAAAAATTTTTATTACGAATTTATTCCACATGTACTTATTCGCCTGTGTTCAAAACCACTATATCTACTGATAAATAGCTAACGATTTTTAAATGGAAAAATTTTATCCAGCGTGATACGTGCGATTCTTCCTTTTTCCGAGGTAAAAACCTGTTTGGTCAATATTTCTCAATACTCAACTGTCCGAGTTGCATAAAAATTGTAAGATTAAAAAAAAAATAATATCGAGCTCATAAAGTTAGGGAAGGAATCTCTAGTGCAGGACGATGACCAAAATGTGCTAAACGTGTTCCAACTTCCATATTCCAAAGGGATGATAAAAATAGAATAGATGCGTCCTCGTCATATAACTCGCTGATGTGTAAAAACATTTTTTCCCCACAAGTATAAAAATGCAAGTACGTACAAGAGTTATATTTTATTGCGTACAACAAGTACATAACGAAATATTCGTTCCTCGTCGATAACGGATCAAATAAATATGCAAGCACGCGACGTTGCGAATCGGCTCTGGATTCGACTGGTCTAACTCAGGTTGAGTAAAGTTAATTTTCAACTGGTTCTCCAACGATGGCCAAAGAAGTAAACGTGAGTCCGTGGCTCACGGTGAGAGCACCTCGGAATCTAGAAGTTGCCGGCGACGGAATATGACGGGTGCCAGGTGTGGTGGTGAGTTGCCTCAGCACCAGGGGCCGAACGTCCAATAGCAGGGCCCCGTTTCCTGGCAGGGTTACCGTCCGGCCAATCAGGTGGCGCCCCGGCACCGCCGGGGCACTGACCTACGCAACGTGTTAAATATCCATCCAGAAAAATAGCGCACGAGAGGGAGAGAGAGAGAGAGAGAGAGAGAGAGGTGGGGGGTGGGGATGGAGATGAGGAGGGTCCACCGTGTGGCGGAAAGGCAGGAGCCATACACCCTTTGTTTGCAAAGGCATAGGTATATTCGAGAGCCGAGAAGTAGCAGGAGCAGTAGCACCGGCTTCGGATTTCATTGATTGGTATTGGCTATTAAAAACTTGCCTTTATTTATGCCCGAGTGCAGCGGAATCCACCCCTAGCATAGCATGCCAGCCTGACCCAACCCAACTCACCCTCCGCATGGTAATATATACCGGCTGATTCCGCGCTTGGGAGCTTGCAGGGTGTACGGATTGATGATGATGGTTGCAAATTTCATACTTGCTTGGGGTCCAAAGTCCTCGGGTGTACCTTTTGATCCACGACTTCTGGGTGGACCAATGTATACCGATTTTTACCATCGGGGATGGGATGATGGACAGTACAAGAGAGCAATGAATTTTTTTTAACTTTGGTATTTTAGTTGAACGCACGAGAAAGACGGTCAAGTCTTTTCTTCATTCCAATCTTGCTGAGAGACTGAAAAACTTCTTAGTTTGAAATCACTGTTTGTGTTTATATCAACTTTCCGGCACTCTTCACGTCAATTCGTTTTTGTACTCGTGGTCTTGAGAGAATGTAATTCTTGGTGCTAGAGAGTCAATCATCCAATGTTTATAAATGTACGATATTCAGATGGATCGTTATTAGACGTTTTGATAGATTCCGATTTGAGGGGGTTCGAAATTCGTAAGCGGATGATTTCAGATTTAGAGTGGTCGCATTTTCGACTAGTTCCAATTTCTCGGTAGAACAAAATATCGTCGATCGGTGAATTTTTTCACCTTAGAAATTTTCTTAGCTTCTGTCTTCTGGAGTAATCGAATTTACTAAGGCTTTACGTTTACGAAAGTGAGGAGGAAACGTTTATTTTGTAACAGTGACCGTTTTATTATAGCTGTGTTAATGTTTTTGGTTACTTGAAAAACTAATTCGAAATCAATTGTCATTATTATACCGAAACTAACGAATATCCATTAGAATTAATCAATCATATGATTATGACTGTTGTATGTATGAATCATATCATTACGAATCCTAATTCTAACGAATGTCGAAAAATTTATTAACCAGGTAATTCTACAGTTGCAGAGTGTTGGATCAAAATCAGAAGAAAAAAAATCCTTACTCCATGGATCAAAATTACAATGTTCAGTCATCGGGAATGGTGCTCTGCGTAATCCTGTATAACGGCAACACAGGCAAAGTGATCCCGTTTCCCATCTTTTGGCAACCGTAAGTTTTACTCGAAATTAATCTGACCTATCAACGATAGAAAAAACGAGGATATGCAACTCGTTATCGTTTGATTACAACCGACCTTGTCATCCCGAATAAGGGCCGATACTTTTATTATCATTTCTTTTGTATCGGAAGAATTTGGGCCTCTTGGCTGTGATCTTAATAAGATAAAAAAAATTCAACGATAATTTTAACGTTTCCACAAAACGATTGATATTGCTTTCAAACGGCTTTGAAATAACATAAATGAATTACCAACCAGCACCATGTATCCCATTTGTCGTGGCGGAATGGTCGATCGATATTAATGTCAAACAAGGGTTGGATTGCCTCCAACGTTGCAGAGCAATTTTACCGCGAGCGATAATTTTAGGAAAAAAATATATTTTTCGATACAATAACAAACGGTACAAATTTTTCTTTTTTTTTTCTTTTTATACTGTACTGAAACAAAAACCTCGGTTTGGTTGATTTTTATTTCTTGTTTTCTCGACGGACCGGATCATCCTCTGGTGTCTGAATTTTCAGCACGCGTGACCCTCCGCACGTGTAATATCCGCTGTATATATATATATGTGTGTGTGTGTGCGTGCTGCACTCTGCACGAGAAACACGCCAGTTCGCATATGTGTACCGATCTCCTATGTGCGAATATGGATATGTTCCTGGGGTTTATATCTACATGGTACGTGACACGGCGATGGTAATGGGATTATTCACCTAAATACGAAGCCATAGTGTCGTCTGTGGCTTAAATTGTTTTGTTCTATTACATCGACGAGCTGCGGTACGCGAAGTTCCCGTAGGTCGTGCTCAATCCTGCAGAGCGAATCAGCACGCGAAAAGGACAGAGTCTCGTCCCTTGTGCAGAAAAAGTCGTGCTCTTATCAAACTGTCGAAAGCTAAGCTGGAAACCAACAGAAATTCCGGCATAATACATTTTTCAAATGGATCGGAAGATCAGAAACAAACTTTTTGTTCAAAGAACGGAATGAAGTTCGCTGAATTTGGTGGACAAAAAAAGCACCGTCAGTACTCCGATGATCTTAGAATATCGTGTGGTCATTTTTCGAATACGAATGACGGTCAATATCGCGACAACTGCGCCAACTTTCAGCGAGTGTTTGTGGAAACGCTGGGACCCGATGTCCTCTGAAACCAAAAGGGTACGTCCGCGAATTTATTCGCGGGATAAGTGGCAACAATTACGCAAAGCACGTCAGTTGGCAGAGGTTGAGCTTCCGTCAGTCGCATGGATCGCGAGGCGCGCGTCTGACCGACTTGATCATTAGCTCTCCTGGCCGTTGGACTTGGCGAATAACAACGACGACGACGACGAGTCGTACGACACGTTGGCTCGTCCTCTGCAGGCGATCTTGTTTTATTTCGTGTGTACGTACGATTAATTATTCAGAGCTAAGTGTCCCGTCTAGCGCCACCGAAGTGGTCACACTCTTCCGATCTGTGTGTTCTTGGACTCTGGCCAGAGGTCTTCAAGATTCTGTCGCCTGTTCCTGCCATCCGTACCGTTTCGCGTAATTGAACCTACCTCGGGGAATTCTAAGGAGGTTTAATACCAGACCAGATCTGCTTTAAAGCACGTTTTCTTTATCGCCTGTTGCGAGTATACTCCGTGTCTCGATTTACGGGTACTTGAACGTCTGGAAAATATTATTTACGAACAGAGAAAAAATTTGCCAGTTGAAATCTCGACTGTCACTGCTGACGTGATAACGGAATTCATTATTTTTTAGTTGTTCGTAATTTTTTTTTTTTTTTTTTTAACATCTATTTTGCGTTCAAATAATTTCGTGATTTTTCACATTTTTGAAAATTTTTCAAAATTTCGAACGTACTGTAACAAATTTGCAAAGCTTCTCGTTATTCTTCTGTGAACTTTTAAGGACGCTTTAATTTTCTGCAAACTTGATCACGATACTTGAGGACTGTCTTGTGAAGAATACCCGGAGACTTTATAGACTGCGTTAAATCGCAAAATATTCTCAAAGAATTTTAGTTCAGGTGTAAAATTGTTCCAAGACTATCGTATGAAATTTCCGAATATTTCGTAACGTTCGAACGAATCACGATGTTACAAATATATAAATCCCAAAAATTTCGCAGGACTTTCGGAAATCTCTAAAATTGCAAGAAACTAGATTTTAACGGTAAGTCAAGCTCGCGGACTCAACTTTGCGCAATTAATAGCAAAGTATAAAACGCATTGGGTGATGAAAAATTACGCCGAGCGTTGACCTATATACGAATAATGAGCGCATTCACGATACGCTTATCTGTAATTAGAGCCCGGTAGAAATATCTTATCTAATGAAAACCGCAAAGTAAGCAGAAGCTGAGAGACTTGAGTGAAAACAAAAACTTGGATTATCGGGAATGGCGCGCAGTTTTGCTCACAGTTAGCAAACTTTCGCAACAGTTTAATCTTACAACACGACTTTTCGCGTCCCGCGGTTTTCTGCATACACGCGTTCCGCGATTTCTCTGTATTCTTCTTCCCTCTGTAATTGCGATTTGTTTCCTCTCCCTCGGAGCTCAGCTCTCTCTTTCTTTAGCCCGTATCTGTAGTGTGGTCTCCTTCTCTGCAGCGTACCGCATTAACACCACGGGGTTAATCACTGTGGAAAAGAGGATTCGCCGATTATGATTACATGGATTACATGCGATTACAAATATTACAAGGATTGCCAAAAGGCTGTAATAATTACACGAAGAATACATGGATTGCAAAAAGATTACAAGGATTACGAACAGATTAAAGAAATTAATATTTCAAGGATTGCACGAAGATTACACGAATAGCAAAAAGATTACAAGCGATTCCAAATAGATTACAAGAATTAGAAAGATTCCAGAGACGGAAAACATTTGCAAAGATTACAAAGATGGATTACAAAAAACATTGTAACGATTACAAAGATATCGCAAGAATTACAAAGATTCCAGTGACACCAAATATTGCAAGGATTGCACGAGGATTACACGAATGTGAAAAAGATCACAAACGATTACAAAGAGATTACAAAAATGGCAAAGATTCCAGAGACAGCGAAGATTACAAAGATTACGAAAAGACTGAAAAGATTACACGAAGATACCACGGATTATAAAAACATTACCAGGATTACAAAGATGTTGAAATAATTGCAAAGATTCCAAAGACAGGAAAACTTCGAGGATCACTAAAAGTCTGAAAATATTTCCGGCGTATTAGGCAGAGTGCAAAAATATTACAAATGATCACATGGGATTACGAGAGATGACAAAGGTTAGAAGAGACTACAGAGATTGCACCACATTGCGTTAGATTGCATGGCGTATGTACGCCGTATTGCAAAAGTGATCAACCCCTTGAGTAACGCGTGATCTTGCAATGTAAGCTCGGGTTCCCATGACCACTCGATTCGAAAACAATTGAAAACGTTAAAAAACTCGGCTAGCTTTTACGATGAAACCCGAAGCTGTTTGCTCGCTCACTGTACTGAACTTTGCAGTCAAGTGCGTGCCAGGAGTAAAAACAAACCAATGCTGCGGCACCGCGTCACCGTTCAGGTTATCGAGGACTGAAATCAAAAAATTCTGATTCGGTTTCTGAAATTCAGTTACATCACGTGATACGATTTCATCGGTATTTCAAAAGATTTCGCTCTATCGAGCGAAACACCGATGATTTGTCGCATGGGATGACGTAGTTCAATAATCAAAAGAATTTCAACATCGCTCACAAAATTCAATCAGTAATGTTCATGCAACGATATATTTCTTAGGCGTGACAAATGGAAAGGTAAAAAAAAAAAAAAATCATCTCGAAATCCAGAGAGAAAGGAATGTCGACTCAGTTCAACGCTGCTCCAAGCTGAAATAAGACGAAATAAGTAATATTCCGTAAGTTGTTCATAAATGTTGGATCTATTCAGTGAATTATTGAGTAAAAATTTACAAAATTCAATAACAATTGAAAGAGAAATAATCGCAACGTATTACCGACACAATTCGATTACTGTTTTTTTTCTCAAACGTCATTTTTTGCCTAGAGTACATAAAAATAAAAATTTAAGGAAGAGAGAGAGAGAGAGAGAGAGAGAGAGAAAAAGTGTTTCATCGAATTAAAACGCAACGGATGAGCGGTTTATTTGAAGTTTCTCAATTTTCTGCATGAAATAACATTTCCTCACGACGTATCGATCTACTCGTCGCGTTATCCTCAGGTGCGCGCGTACCACCTGTTAAAAACGAACGACCTGCACCACCGCCTTTCGTTCCATTACACGTTCCAGGCGATGCCTCTCTCGGCCTTGCAGCGTGTGTGTGAAATAAAATATCTTCTTTTTGATCCAAGATCCCCTTCTTCCTTCCCTCCTCCTTGGTTCTTTTTTTTCTTCCTCTTTTCCGGCCGTCGCGATGGAGCGATGGACATTTTTCTTCCGCGGTCCGAACTCGTTATAAACGGGTAGGATTCGTATCTCCTTAGGATTAATTTCATTCATTCGTTCATTCATACTCCTTCGCATTTTTTCGTCAACCGATGCTTTAGCTTCTACTTTTCATCGCGATTGAATGAGTGTGATAAAAATCGAGGAAACTTCAACAAGTTCGCAAGTCGGTTTTATACAGGCGTTTCTTATTCTCGTATCCAGCCGTATGACAGAGTACTTGTACCTGTATGTACAGATATATATATATATATATATATATATATATAAATATATACCAGCAGGAATCTCTAGTGAAAGAATAATTTTTATTCAGTAATCTCGGCGTCCTACTTTAGGGCGTTAAAAATCGCTTCCCTTCCGGTTTTATCGCACAGTTTCCCTCTATATCCCGTCTTTTTCACCCACGGGCGCAGGGCTCGTCCGTCTATATATGTACTATAAGGATGGATATTATAAAACGAGCCGAAACGACGCTTCCCTAGTTTTACAGCGTCGTTTAGCGCTGCAGTGCGTAGATAGTAAAGGCGCCCCCTCCCTCCCCTGCAGACTCACATAAACACTTTTACAGCGTCCCATCGCCCTTTTGGATCGGCTACGTTGTATTCCCGTCGATCCGTTACCTGGATCTTGCCTCGCCAAAAATCATCGTCAATTGTCAGGTTTCTGCAGAGCCGGTTATACGTTCGGAAAAGAGATTTCTTAAATTTATGCCTGCGGTATTTTTCGCCAGCAGAATTATCGCAATGTCAATCGCGTTTTACTATGCATAATGCAAATTAGTTAGATTTAGAACAGACGATATCGGGTCAACGTGTCGTAGACTATATTTATGCACACGCTTTGAATTATTTTCAATTCAACTGCCCTTACCTGTGCAATGTTCATGAATTATAATCGTTGTAATAATTAGCCAGAGAAAATAACTCCTGATATGTTACTGGAATGGTTGATATTTTAATTGCACGATTTAGACCATTTCACTCGAGTGAAACTTTGGAGAAGCACGCCATGCGGTCTGATACTAAAAAAAGTACGTTGCTAAGACGGAAAACAAAAGAAGAAAAGTAGTAGCTGAAAGTGAGAAAAGGGACTTGATACCAATTTTCAAAATTTCTTGATACCAAGTCGCTTTTCTCACTTTCAGTTATTACTTTCCTTCTTTCTTTTACCATCCTACCAAAAGATGGTAACTTTTTCGATCAGTCTTGTCAGCATGTATTTTTATGGAACGTGGCCTTCTTCGACTTCGTTATAACGTAAGTTTGTAATTCCGGTGTAACGGAATACTTCCTTGAATACGCTAGGTTATTTTTTTTTGTGAAGATTTGATGTATAATAAGCTTTTCTCACAAGGATTGCTCGCAATTTTCCAACCCAAGGTTTAATTGGATTATAGGCTACTTATTCCTCACGAATTTCAGGACTTATCGAATGAAAATTGGATAAACATACCTATTCAACCGAAAATTGATTGAGAAGCTTTTCCACGTTCAGTATTTCTGTTTCCCAATCATTTGTCGATTCATCAATTATTCCAAATCAACCGACAGATCGTTACAGTTGGTATTTGATGGACGACTGTTTGAAACCGAAACGTGGATTTTAGAGCGACCGAAATGACCTGACTAAATATTAAAACGGTGATTTCTAATTTGGGAGTCTGCAAAGCAGACCGTTGCAAACTAAACATGTTATATATTATTCCTGAAGCGTTTCAGCTTTCATCAAATGAAAATTGCACGTTTACTAAAATTGACTGAAAAACTTTTCCAAATCCAGAATATCCGCTTTCCATTCAGCTGTTGATTTATCGATTATGCCAAACCAACCATCAATATCCCAACAGTCGATATTTGAAGAACTGTCGAGTCCGGAGGGACTAAATTTCAACACTAAGAAAAATTTCGTTCGTTATAGTAACTAGAAAAATTAAGTAAACCAGGTATATTAGCTACGCCTAACCATTTTGCGCTATCGTCGATCCTTTTTTGTTTACTGCAACGCAAAATCGGTTCGCTCGGTTTACTCTACTTTTTTATTTAAACAAGGCTTTAACGTCAATTTATTCTTGCACGAGCATTAAATTTTCGCAACAGTTGCAAGAAAATATAGCAACAGTGATCGTAACGAGAAAGAATAGCAACGAATACCAGACTTTCCGGCAACGGCCATAAAACTAATTTTCATTTTCTGCCTGGAACAATATTTTGTCGATTGTGGTAAAAAATGAAAATAGTCAAGGACCGAGCGGTAACCGGAACTAAAAATTTCTCTCGTTGTCAGTAAAAGCCGGGGATCGGTCTCTGACTTTCTTTTCGGGCGGGGTTTTTTCGGAGGCGCGTTGCCTAGCCTAAATTCGGAGTACGCGGGTCGAGGATCGACGCCGAGCAGGGACAGCAGGCCAGACCTACCTCAACGAGGGGTCTTTCCCCTCGACGACGACGACGACGATCCGGCGTCGAGGCGACGAACGCGCCCACCGCCGCAAGTCGCACCCTGCGCCAGTACGTGCCGTCTGGTGTCCCCCACTTCGCAACCACGAACCGCCAAGGGGTGAACGAACCCACTAAATGACGGCCATGAAAACAGTCGAAGCTCCCGCGCGCGCCAAGACGTAACGAGAGAAGAGGGAAGAGGGAAGAGGGAAGAGGTGGCGCAGCGACGTCTCGACGGGGGAAACGGAGAATGGGAACGATTTGTTTATGAAATTGCAACAATTTTTAACGCCCGGGGTGCAGCGGCGCGTTTAACGCCGGACCTGAAAACCCGCCGCGATCCCTCGACGGTTTATCCCTCGAAGACTATCCGTCACCTCGGCAAGATCGGCTCTGCGTCGTTCCTCCGCTTCGCCTCGATCCCATACGTCTCCTTTCCGCCCCCGTGTTCGCCTCGATTTATCGCTACCCTCGTTTCTGACCATTTTCGTGCGCTGCGGTTTCACGCTGGCTGAAGAAAGGAGGTTGTTTTTTTTCTTGTTTTTTTTTTTTTTTTTTATAACTCTCCGATCCTCTTTTCTTGCAGAAAAAAAAAAAATACACACTATTAGTAAGAATTGGTTTTCAATTTGGTGTTACATGTATAATCGTAGAGAGACTGGAATTTTTACGTTTTCACTGTAGGGGAGACCGGAGCAAGACGGAAGCGTGAAAAAATTTTGATAAATGCTTTTTTTTCTTTTTCTCCAGTACTGATTGTTGGATATTATTAGAGGTCTGTTAAATCTGGTCACCAGAACCGATTTCAACGTAGGTACAATTTTAAAGTCAGCGTGGTTGAATCAGACGTTTTTGTTTCTGTCGATTCTCTGAAAATATTTGCAACCTAACGGGACTCGCATTTTTACTTAATCATTAACGAAAATTTCCGTCGAGGCGGAACTTCGATTAAATCATGAATTAGGTTCTGCTTTTTTCGTACCACGGTAACTCTTTACCAATATAGACTTTTTTATTATGAATTTATCTTCAAAAAAAATGTCAGACTTCTCCGGTAATCAAGTCTTACGAATATCAGCTCGTACAATATGCTCGGACCGGAAATATTTCAAAACAGTTTTTCGATAGAGTTAAATTGTTGAAAAGCTTCCCTGCCGCACGATAAATTTACAATTTTTCCTTACAAAAAGCGTCACGTTTTTGCGGGAGACAAATGTTACTACTATTATTGCGTGACATACACTGTAATTGAGATCTGAAATGTCAGATGGCAGGCTTCTTTTTGAGACACGGATCACTGACCTCGATAACCCAAGAAAAAAATGGGCCACGCAAGAACAACCTGTCATAAATAACCCAAACAAAAATAACTCATGAGAAAAAAAAGAAGCAAAAAGTTAAATTATACTCAGATTTCACATGCGTTATTTTTGTCACAGGTAATTTTCCTCGTGGTTTATTTTTCTACCGGGTTATTCTTATCTTTCATTATCTTCGTCTTGGCTTATTTTTCTCTTGGGTTATTTTTATAGGTTGTTTTTTTCTTGGGATGCTTTTGCTTCAGGTTATTAATGACTTATTTTTGTTTTTTTTCTTCTTCCAGTGTTATTTTTGATTTAGTTTTTCTTTTCTTGGGTTATTTTTGTGCGCGGTGTATTTTCACAGGTCGTTTTTCTCTCGGGCTGTTCTTGTTCAGGTTACTTGTGCCTTTGGTTATTTTTGTCTCGGGGTGTCTTTTTTTTTTGGTTCAGGTTATTTTCGATATGGTTTATTTTTTTTTTTAATTCTTCACGGGTTTCATTATTGCGCGCGTTATATTTTCACAGGTTCCTTTTGTCTTGGGCGCTGTTTGTTGATCGGGTAATTTTTCTCTCGGATTATTTGCGTTTTGGGTTATTATTTCAGGCTTGTATCGCACCTACTCACCGTAGTCAAGAATTGTTAACCGCGGGAAGGAGAGAACTCGAGAATGAAGTGGAAAGAAAAAGAAAAAAAAATAAATAAATAAAAAGGCGTACGATGACAAGAAAACGAAGAAACATTTCATAGCCAGGTTAGACCTTCCTTGATATAAAAACTACAACGACCCGCAGGTGGATGGGGAAAATCGTAGATGGCTAGGCGAGGCGCCGCGTCGTCAGCCGTAAACGAAACGACCCCGGTGCTCCGACGACATTTGGAACAGATAATGGGTCGAATGTGCCGCGGGGGTGAACGAACCGAGAGCAGGTCTAGGGTTGGGGGGGGTGGCGGAGTAGGTGGGGCGGCCGGGGGTGGGTGGTATCACATCAGCTATCGATCTTATAACTCGGGTGGGTGCCTCGAGGCCGCTGTCGCCGCGGAACCCGCGTTGTACCCCTGCAAGAGCCACTCGCTTCTTGCCACCCCCACCCACCTCAACCCCCCTGACGTCGTACGCCTATGCCCAAGGGTCACAAATATTCCCTGCTCACCCGCCAACGGGAACACGCGTATCACGCGTGCGCGAGCCGAACCGACCCTCGGACGAATCCACGCTCCAACTTCCGTCATTGCGTGGATAGATACCTGCGTAAATGCGTTCAGTTGCACAGGTGAAACGGACGCCTGGCGTAAGAATTTAGAGGACGCGGATCGAGGACGACGTATGGACCTTGGCAGGGTTGTACGTCCTTGGTAGGGTTGTTTTTCTTTGTTTTTTTTTTTTTTTTTTTAACGCTGAAAAATTTACAGTAAAATAAATTTCCCGGAAATTTGACATCTCCGTAGAAAATCTGAGACGGTCCGATTTCTTTTTTTTTTTTTTTTTTTCGTGTCGCGGAAACGACGCGGGGAAAACATTTTCGTTTTCGCTGGTATTGAAATTTTATACATCGTTGACGAATGTAGAGACAGTAGTTGTAAATACATGGTTTTTTTTTTTTTTTTTTTTTTCTTACCACCAAAGAAAAACAACCGTCTCGACGAAAGCTTTTGATTATCGGTTACAGTTATTGTAAAATCAAATCAAGCGCAGGATATTACCGTGCAATAAAAATCGATAACTTTTGTTTTTTTTCTCGCTACCGGCAAAGGAAATACACGTAAACAACAATTGACGTTTTTTCGCGTGTATACGATTATATAGTATATGTTATACGTATACGGTGTAATTTTTTCGCGCAATAATTGGATGTTTCTTTTAGAGCGACATAAAACAACGGAAAAGTTTAATTAAAGAATCTCGTAGTTTTCTCGAGGAGGGGATGAGGATACCCGCGACCGGAAAGACAACGAATATCACCTGGTTTGCTGCAAGGTTGAGTTTTCCGGGGAGAAGAAACTGGGGGCGGGTGGGCAAGACAATCGGGGATTGTATTCTTTGAAATGTTTTAAAGTGGTTACAAAGATCCGAGACTCTCCGAGTCCCTTGCCTCAATCCTTTTCCCTCGCTCCTTCGCACCTCGCTCTCAGCGTCCTTCCTTCTCTCTCATTGTCAGTGCCATTTCTGTATGCAACTATGCGCCAGCTACACCACACGTACATCTATACAATGGGCGTTGTCGAGGCGTCGGCTATTTGTTCGGCTCCACGGATAAACCCAGGTTCGCCCAAGCTTTTAGACTTTCAAAGGTATCTCTTCTCTCCACCAGGCGCCAAACGCTCAAAGTTTAACAGTTGCCCGTTGCAACTGAAACTTTTCCCTGTTCTCGATCGATTTTCTGAAAAAAAAAAAAAAAACAAAGATAAGTTATTCCGATCGTTCCGCAAAATGAAAAGTTGAGTTTTCACTGGATCTAGAAGTTTCAAGGTCTAGGGAATTATCCCCGATCATTTTCGGTCTTTGCATGTGTGTGTGTGTGTGTGCGATCAATTTTTTTGTCCGCAGATATCTCGAGAACGAGTTGCCGGATTTCAATGATTTTGGCCTCAAGCGAAGCGGCCTTTCCAAACTTGGAACTGATTAGATTTTGGCTTTGATCGGTTTGGTAGTTTTTCAAATATTTAGATACCAAAATTACAAAAAAATCAAATTAAATTGATGGTATCTTGAGAACGGAGGAACGGATTTGAATGAAAATTGGTAGTGGGATGTTTTTTGGGTTGCTAGTTACGAATCTAAGGTCAGATTTGCGAAATTTGAATTTGACGTATTAAATAAGCTGAAAAATGACTAAAAACATTTGGGTCGTTCATTACTCGTGATTTACTTATTATTTTATTTTATTTGGGTGAACATTACTCGTCGGTTTGTTGGGTGACTGATCACGAATCTGAAGTCAGATCGCG
This sequence comes from Neodiprion lecontei, assembly GCF_021901455.1. NCBI lineage: Eukaryota > Metazoa > Arthropoda > Insecta > Hymenoptera > Diprionidae > Neodiprion > Neodiprion lecontei. The sequence continues at coordinate 3,893,180 of NC_060262.1, forward strand.
AAATCGAAAATGGCCTTCCGATAAGGTGGAAAAAAGTCTAAAAATATTCCGATTTTGGTAGAAATTGGTAAGCAGAAGTTTTTTGGGTCACCGATAACGAATCCAAGGTCAGACTTGCAAAATTTGTCATTTCGAACCCATTCTAGTGGTTCAAAATAAAATAAATCGTCGTATCTTCCAGTAATACGATATCTGAGGGCTTTAAAAGCGTTACTCAAGAGAAGTTCTTTAAGGAGCCATGAGGTTGAAAATGACCCGATTCTTTCTTTTTACGATATTTTTTCACTGACGTAAAGTAAGTTCTCAAGTTTTAATTATCGCTTTACTCTTTTGCAACTTTCTGATTATTTTGTAAGAGGTTCTTTTTGAAAATTTTCAATTCAAAAACATTACTAAAAAACAGCAGACCTGTGGAATTTCGGAACGAACTCAAGTGTCGCAATTTATTATCAGCAGAGACGGGCTACATCCTGAAAACATTTTTACGAATACCAAACCAAAGTCAAGTTTTTGCCAAATTTATCGACAGAAATTTTTTAACGCCGAAAAAATTTCAGAAGCTTGTTTTCAATCGCTTTTGCAAATTTTCTGAAAACACAACGTAATCGTTTAAGACAATTTTCAAATTCCAATATAAGTGTTCAAAATCGGAAAACTTCAATTCAGCTGGAATAAATACAATTCGAAAAAGCCTTCCGACGAGTTTATGTTCATTTCATAAAAAATTCTTGTCCGAAATGCTGCGTCATGCGGTTCTCGAAAATCTGTTTACAAAAAATTACGCCTCAAAACCGTGTGAAAATTAGAGGTTGAAAAATTCTCTCACAAAAATTCAACGAATTTCTACCGCAACTAAAAATGCTGCGAGAATCAATTTTTTCAAAAATGATTTCGAAAAAAATAAAGAAACTTGTCGTATTTTCTTCAGCTGTTGATCCTGCAATCTTCCGCTGCCATTTTTCCAGTTCTCGAATCCTCCTCAAAACGCAGGTTGATTTGTTTAAAAAAATCTGCTGTAACGTATGAAAATTGTTGAAACGATCGAGGTTGAAAAATTGTTGTTCAAAAAAATCGATATGCGAGAAATTCTATACCGAAGACTATTTTCAAAGCAATTGTGAAAAAGAGTAAAGAAACCTCTGGAAAGGGGTTCTCTATCCCCAAGGGTTACTTCGGCTCTTCTTTCTTTGGGCCCTTTTCAGAAATCGGAGATACGCAAAAACGAATTAAGAGGAATTAATTCAGTAAAACTGCCATCGGATCCAATTCAGCCACGTCGTCAGCGTGGAATTAGCTGCTGAGCTTTTCTACTTGTTTTTTTGTTTTCTCAAAAAATTTACTCTTTTTCCGATCGCAAAGAACTCCTACGTGATCGTAGAGACATGGGTGGAAGTAAAAAACCGTGTAACCGGTCTCAGTTCAACTACACATACATTTAATTTCGAAGCACAGAAAAAGACGAAAACGATAAATTGAGCTCGGGCGATTGGGCGCGATATGTTTGTTCGCTGTTATCGTTTCATACGCACATCCCATAAACTGGTACGTGATCCAGCTGCGAGTATGCCATAGATGAGGAAATGTGCGGAGGTGAATGCCGGAAGCGTAGGTGAGGTGTTGACGCAAAGGTAAAAGAGAAGAGAGCAGGCATTGCATCCAGACAGCTGTGCCACTGACTCGCTAACCCGAGACTCGCGTTCCGGTTACATCGGGGAATCGAATCTCGCAGATTTCATCTGTCCGAGAACCGCCCACCCTTCGCCCTTCATCCCCTTTCTGCCTTAGGTTGAACGGATTGAATTACCACCCCGTAGAGCGCGGATCAGAGCCGAGAGCCGTTCTATACATGCTTGCGCGTTGCCCGAAGGTAAGTTCTCCGGAGGCAACTCGATTCTCAAATTTCTTTCCTTTGTCTTGATATTTTTGCGACATTTTTCACAATTGTTTATTCCTGCTACGCTAAAATAAGAAATTCGAGCTGCCGCGCGCTTCGGGGAAAAAAAAAAGGGAATCGTTGAACCATATCGTCCAAAATCAGACAGGGAATCGCTAGAAGTTGCTGGAAGTCGCTCGAATCGCGTGATTCCTGATTTCCTCGCGATTTCTCAAAATTTATAAGAAATCGTGGGGAAATCACGAAAATAAATCATTTGATTTCGGCAATCGCTGGGAATCACTCATCCACTTTGCAACCAAGCAAGCATTTGTCTCTTGTTACAAGTGTTCTGGCGAATGTCTCTTGGAAGAAAAACGAACAATCGACGTAAAAAAAAAATAGTAAAAAAAACGAGGAAAACAAAACGTGCCGCCGGTTTAACTAACGACCAGCATTACGGCGATGCGTGACGACGTTACGTGCGTGGAAATTACCGATGGGAATTATTTTTACCGACAGGAATTGGGATTCACGGAATTAACTTGCGAGCTCGATCGAGGAAAACTTTGACTCTTGTGGAACTCAGGCCGTCGCGTAAGTTACCGGACGCCTACCTTGCATACTTAGTTACCCCATTACCCGTCCGCAGGCTATCTTCTACATCTCTTTCAACGCTCTGTAACTGCCCGTACAATTACCATTGCGCTTAAGTTGCAGTCTTATCCGACCTGCCGATCCGTAATACGGTTGAAAATTACCGGTCGTTCGAGCTCGAATGACGATAATGATTACGGAAGATTGATCCGGTTTGTAAAAATCGTTACGAAGGTGAGTAAAAAGGATTATCAAATCGTATGGATTTTCATCCGCGTATAATTGTAGAGATTTTGGAATTATTTCTGAAACGAATAAACGTCGAGTCGCGTTTGGAATATAAAACGACTTTTACACCCGTCGTTTTATTGTTGCTGGTACAGCGATCACTGTCAGGATTTGTGCAAATCGGATTGTTTTTTTTTTTTTTGCCTTACGACTACGCGACACGGGTAAAACAGTACAGCTAACCGGTCGGTGCGTTTAAACGTACGATTTCATTGCCTCGATTAAAACTTTCCAGTTTCCCGCGGCCGGTTGAACAAGGGGAAAAAATACCGGCGATGGGAATTGTCCGGTATAAGCACAAAAAGGAATGGAAAATGACAGAGAAAAAGCAAGGCACGTGTAAAATGAAATTCGTTTTACACACGCGTATAAGCGCACTTCAATTGAACACCGTCCGAATCGGGTTTGATGTTTCAAACAGCACGTGGGTAACGTCGTCGTGTTGCGGAAGACTATAGAAACGTAGGATGAAGAGTTTCTTTTTTTTTTTTTTTGTCAATACTCGAAACCTGCCAACCGGTACTTTTCATCACAAAACCGAGTGTCGTTCATTAACGAGTTTTAATAAATTTATTTCAATAACGAACAAACTCGCCCTCGATTTTATATTAATTTCTTTTCTGTCGACGATAAAATAATGCAACAGTTCGCAGCAAGTGACGAGGTATAATTTGGCCATAATCGTATCAACATTTTAGCTCGTCGTTTGATGAAAACGAATTACCTACGGCCAAAATGCGAATCAATTTTGGACCAACTTTTATCGAAATAAAAAAACCAACCGCCACGAAAATTCGCGCTAACCGACTAAATTCACTACTGGAATTACGAATTTGACGAAACGGTACGCGCGTGATTGAGAATCGATCATAACGGCGTACGGAAGCGTTAGGCAAAAGTCCCTGATTCAATTGATCTCGGCCAGGTGATAAATTAAGGAGAATTAAATGGTAACACCGTTGTAACTTGATTAAACTGTTGCATAATAGAATAGCGCTGTCTTCTCCGTCGGCGCGTCCTCGCTCCACGTCCGACGTGTACCAACACACAGTCCCATTATCCGTTCGTGTCCCGAGCGCCAGGCGTCGAAACGCGATGTTCAAGGTGCATAATCGATTTACGCGCTTTCATTACGTGTATCCAGCACCGTGCCTACGGGTGGGGAAAAGGAGGAAAGCCGTCCGAGGCGACGTCCCGTGAAGGTGGCGTTCGAGTGACGTTTTTGAAAAATTTTTTTTGGTCGTAAATTCATAAATTTAGGTACCTGTAACGAGCCTGAGAATGGTTCTCATTGCCTATTTGTCACGGTTTCGCTGTCACCAAAGCAAAACAGAAATTCGCGGTCTTCGCCGACAATGAGAGAAATTTTTAATTCCGGTTACCGCTCGGTCCTTAACTATTTTCATTTTTTTACCACATTCGAAAAATATAGTTCTAGATAGAAAATGAAAATTAGTTTTCTAGCCGTTAACGGAAAGTCTGGTATCCGTTGCTATTATTTCTCATTACGATCACTGTTGCTAGATTTTCTTGTAAAAGGTATTACTAAAATGTATCGGAAATCTGCTTTCACAGAAAGTTTCTATACGTTTTGTAGATTTAAAATCTGTACTACGTCCCCGTCGTTAGACCCGGGTCGTGCAAAAAGTTGCGATTGTAACTATTGTTAGAACCCACCCAAGATAAACTAACTGTCAATTTAATTTTAAACGTTTCGTACGTATCAACTTGAAAGTATAACTTAAATGACTGCCAGGTGAAGTCCCGTTTTGATAAAAATATTGATATCTCGCGAAAGGAATCGGCTACGATTTTAAATTTTGTAGATTTTGAATCTCAATCAACTTGTTAATTATTTGTAAATATTGAGAGTGATTTTGAAAAGGACCTTTTTCAAAATTCGCGAACGATTCTCGAACATTGTATTCTCTTTTCGAAACGTGCCATAACCGGGCTTTTAATAGGCCGGTTAAAAATAAAAGTACATTTAAACACTTCTAATGTTTTCGATCAAAATTCCGAAAAATTCTCGTAACTTCTATTTTTTACTTGAAACATTTCCAGACCGGTTTCATTGTGAAGTTGATAAAAAAAAGTTGAATGTACCAAAAAAGTTGACACAAATCGCTCCATGATGGAACTGGTCAAGAAATGTTCCAAGTGAAAAATAGATATTATGAGCATTGTCCGGCAATTTTCGGTATATTTAAACATTGTTCCAGTTGATAAAAAAAATCAAAAATTTACATTTTTTTTTTAAAAAGCGGTTTTCCTCAGCCTGTCTCAGGCTCTCCAACGGCTAGGCACGGCACTGCGTATATCCTTGGGATTTGCCGGATGTTCGGAAGCGATTTATCGCAGGCCAGTTAATACGGTCAGAAACTGCCGTGCGGCTCGATCCTTGAACGATCGGTCAAAGAGTGTTGATCACCAGTTGTGGGAAAAAGGATCCGTCGAATGAACAAAATATACCTATAAACTTGCCAAGGTGAATTTTTTTTCTTCTCATGGTTTATCACTGTCGTTTATATACTCGACGGGTAATGAATCAATCGATCACACGTTTCTTCGACTTGTAGACTACGAACTGCCTCTTTTTCTCACGTTTATCACTTTTCGGTGCCTATTCGACGAAGACCTTTTTACGTTACGATCTTTCTTCCCCGAGGTTCGTGAAATGTTTGAACAATCCAAGAAATTCCGGGCATACGGGACGTTCGAAAAAAATCATGAAATTCGGGATATCGGTATAGATAACGATTGTTGGCGAAAGATTAAAATTGATGAGTAACTAATTATTTTTTGCACAGCTGAACCAGTATTTAGATTCGAAAATTACTATTTTCACGTTACAATGAATATTACGCGTGTCATTGCTTGAAGTACTTTTGTTATTTTTTATTCTCAATTTTTCGTTTAGTTTGATCTAAATCCAATTAATTAAAAACAGTTATATGGCAGTTCACTCCTCATCCGAACGTGGAACGAAAGTTTCAGTCCGCGTAGTTAATGAGCCGTAGCTATTTGCCGAACGATTCTAGATTTTTTTTTTAATTACTTTTTGGTTTTTTACCATTTGGTTTTCACCAAATTATCCAAAGTAACGAGGCGAAAATGGAATATTTTTTCAATCGGTGAGTTATACACCCGAACAGCGCCTGCCTTTATACCTTTGAAAGTAACGAGTTATACAGCCGTGGGCAAAATTGAGAGGAAACCACTTTTATCCGTCGTGTCGAACACCTTCCGGGCCAATATCCATTTGCGTTTTTACACGGCAGTCTTTTTTTGCTTCTTCGTGTTTTTTTTTTTTCTTTTTTTACAGTAGATTTTTTCCTACCCTTATCTTTTGCTTTTCCATTTCGAAGTTTATACCCCGGCCTCCGAATACTACGGACAAAGTTTTTCTCAAAGTGTTGATTCTCCTTCGATCCTCTCAATTTTTTCGGTTATCACTTTTTTTTTCGTAAAGAGTTTCTTTTTTTTTACGTCAACAAAAATGAAACGTGCTCCGGTTAAAATGTTGAAACAACAAGGATATTTACGTGTGGTAAATTAAAGCATCGACAAGTTCATCGAACTCTTAGTTTCCTCTAATTAGCTTTTAGATTTTCCCGCGCTTCCTTCAGGACGGGCCTATTAGCAATTTCCATTTACGGAACCGCACATAGTAATGGATGAAAAATGAACCGTTGATGTCTGGTAGGAATCCCACTTTTTCCCTGGGTGCTGGGTAATACCCCTAACATTAAGATTAGCCCTGAATAAATAATACATGAATAAATGAATTAACCGTCCGTTATTTACGTCCGTAGCACAACATATGTACGCGTACCCACAGGTGATAAGAACGGGACGGTAATTAACCTTTGAATTCAAATGGTACAATACGCCTATGAATATACATGTATATAATAATGTATAAATGTAATATATATTTATACTATATAATACGTAGTTCTACGCAATAATATTATTCATTTATATATATAATATTATTGAGTCGTCTTTAATATCTCTTAATCGGTTAGAGTTACGAAGAATTCTATCTTAGTACTTTTCTTAATAGAGCGTAAAATTCCCTACAAGAATCTGAAATTAGATAGTTCATGAGCCGAGTCGTTTGCGAGAAAAACAAAAAAAAAAAAAAATTCCGATTTTTTTTCTTCGCGTGTCAGTTGATTGAAAAATGGAAATAATAAAATAGGCATCTTTAGATATCAATATTCAAGAACTCATATTTGATTGCGATATTTCACACGAGATGCTCTACGGAAATTTTGATGCGCGTTTGAAAAAAGAGAAAACTTTTTTTTTTTTCCTACGAAAATGTTTGAAAATAATAACGAAGATAATCCATCGAGTCGTGTAATAAATTTTCACAGTTATTTTTTCGCTATGACGTTATTATTATCATTATCGTGGCGTCTTTTTTTTTTTTTTTTCATTTATTTCTCCCCGATACACGCCGTGAACTCGGATGCAGGCTCGGGGTACACAAACAGGTATTTTCGCTTGCACAGAGGGCGCGCATGCGCACGCATTCGTGGTTCGCACGCAGGTGCGAGAGGGAGCGACGAATGCTTACGTGCCCTTCTGGAAATGGGGGAAAGAGCGAGAGCGAGTCGAGGTGCATGCAGGGAGTTGTTATTTTTGCAGCGTTACGGTAGGTTAGGTCTCCGTCCGGCCAACCAGCGTGGCTGTTGCCCTAACCTAACCTAACCTAATCCTTCGAGCAGCCCGGGCTGGGCTGGACTGACTGGAAGGTTGCGCATTTATTATGCAAGCAAAAATTTCATGCTAAAATAACCCCGGCTAGGCCTTCAGTCCTTTGATGAAATATTATCCGACGATGACGATGATGACGATGATGTCGGCGCAGCGACATCACCGCTCTGTGTTTATTTTTAAAAGTGCAGTCAATTAGGTCAGTATCTATCTGCACGCGCGCCCGCGCATTTAATCATCGCACCGATGACTCGCTACTTCCGCTACGACCGCAGACGTTCCCCTCGATGCTGTCGTCAAGTCCGGTACCGAAACCGTCTCACTTCTTATTCACGTCGTATGTCTCTATCTATACATGAAATGCCGATATCTGAACTTCGGAAAAGGAAGGAAGCTGATATTGATAGAGAGAGAGAGAGAGAGAGAGAGAGAGAGAGAGAGAGAGAGAGAGAGAGAGAGGGATAGAAAAAACTCGGGGGATTATTCAACCGGAAAGGTATCCGGCGTTGCAACGAACTTTGGATGCAGTTAGTTCAATTGTTTCGCAAGACGTCGGAGATCTCGTTCGAAATTCGATTAATAACTTTTCGTTATAATTCATAAAGACAAAAACATATTTCCCCAACGACTCTCCGTATTCAAGGAAATTCATAACATATCCGCATGTTGATTTTGTGAAATTCGGTGAGACTTGCCGGAATATTTTTCTTTGTTGAATTCACGAATATTCGCAATTTTAATTCTGACTTTACGCATTTTTAACGATTTTATAGAACTTGGAATGTACGATATCTAATCTCACGAGGATTCATCTCAACTTCACCGCACTATAGGATTTTCATGAAACTTCATGAGACGCGAAAAACTTTTTAATCACAGCGGATAGGTTTCAAAGAAAATTTGACAAGATACCGTATCACGGAGATGGTTAATGTATTTTTTAGCTGCAGTTTTTGATTCGACATTAAGAAGCTGTATTTTATGGTCGAGAGCTGAATTTGCATGCGCAACGGAGGCTCTTATATCCGGTCTAATGCAGTGACTAGATATAATGCGTATATTGTACACAAGTAGTAGCTGAGAGCTAAACGCGTGGTGGACGATAAACGCATTTTCGTGATGGTAATCTTGCAGTATACAGAACGAGACGGATATCCTAATAAGGTTTTCCGCACCTTTTACGCTGCAGAACTTAATTAATTAGAAAATTAACGGTTGGTATAGTTCAGCGATACGTAATAGATACGTAGGTTCTTCGAACGTTGTGACGAGCCATTCGCAAATTTTGGTGCTGTCCACGTTTTAATTGCATCCTCAGGAATGTAACTCTCTGTAAAGTTTATAGTTTCGTAACTGCAAACGGAACCTACGCACGGATATTGACATCCGTATCACTTCTTGCTTTCCCCAACTTTTCTTCCTCGTGAAATTCTTCCAGACGCCCATTTGGAAAAACTTACAAGAACAGCACTGCGACTCGTCGAGACCGAGACTTTGCTCACTGTGAATAGCTGATTCGATTAAAACCGACTGGCAAAAGTTAGAATTCTGACAGGTTGAATAAAAAATAGTTATATGCCTTCCGAAACTGTACTCAGTGAAACTTTTGCAGTTGGCAAAAGGCATTTCGATAGTTAATAACTCGATACAACGTGTAGTAATGACAAATACGAAGCATTACTTGACAATGGCAGATTGTCGGGGTAAGTTCAGGTGAAGTATCCGAGCAAAAATGTTGTAAGAATTGTGAAAAGAAATAGAAATTTCACCATACCGAATGGACAAGACTGTAAAAGCGGATGTAAGAATGACAGCTTATTGTTAAAAATCGAATACCACGCACTAATACCAGTGATCTAGGGTATAAATAGGGGTCATACCCAGACGTACCTCTGAACCAGTTCCACACCGTCGGACGTTTCGCGGACGGTAACCAGCAACGGCCGGGGTGCAAAGATCGAACTTGATAAAATATTAATCGTTGACAATGCCGGCAACTCAGCCCTTTAGTCGTCGACCCCCCCCCCCCACCTCCCTGCCTTCCTACCTCCCTCCCAATCCCCTCTTCAGACACACACTACCTTTAAACAGGTATTAATAATCGAGGCAGACCAAGCGGCTACCTGCAATGTCCGGCATTTGTCCATCCGGTGGACTACACATACCATTTGAAAGGCAAGCCCCCTCGAGGGACGTCCACGGCACACATGCCGCCCCTACGTCTATATAACTACTAGGCGAAAATTGTACTACGTTGAGAATGCTCCGCTTGGGTATATAGAGAAACAATCAAAAAGGAGGAAAAAGAGTGGCGGAAGAGAGAGGGGCCGGGGGTGGATCACGGTTTTCCGGGCGTGTGGGAACTGCCAGAGTTGTTGCCGCCCACCCCAACTAGACCCAGGCCTACCCCAACGGCATCATCGTACGGGGGCGGCACCCTAACGCACCCTCCGGTACCCCGTTGAGCGCAACACGATGCACGCGCGCTCTTTCATACAGGGTGTTTCACATCCCCTAATCAATCCGAGTGACCAGGGGATCCGCAAACGCGGTTACATGCATCCCAGCAAAAGTTGGAACGTACGGGGGGATGCCGCCTACTTCCACGCGCAGCCATCGAGCTTCCTGCGGTTCATCGCAAGAGTCGATCAAAGGCCAACCTGCGTTCAAAACTACAGTCATTAAAGCTGAATGTAGGTGGACGGACGTAATTATTTACATCATTGTTCACCCTGTTATTTCTGTTTATTTTATTTATCATTACCGTGGAATATTGCTCGGGTTCATTTCTCGAAACACGCACACCCCGGGCCATAGTAAGAGATTTCGTGATTGTGCCAAGAGAAATGTCGCAGCATTGAAAAATACCACTGACAACACGCGGTGTTTCAACAAAAAGTTGACAAAATTCTTGGCCAATTTTCACGATGTTCGGTATCTGTATTACAGTAAATCATAACTTTAGCTTGATTGAATTGCGAAAAATTGTATTTAGCTAGGAATCAAATTTCCCGACATTTTCAACCTGAAACGTTCGAATGCAATCGTCATTTCATGATCCCGGAAACTTCATATTTATTCCACATCAGATATCTAATATTTACCGTACAATGTCTGGTTTCGATGATGCAAACAGCACTTACTTTACCAAACTCATGTAGCTCGTCGTGTCGATGAACATTCAGGCCACATAGGTCAAAGGCTTGGAACCATTTTATACCCAATCTTCTTTCGTGGATTCCGTATCCTTTAAGATTTGATTGACCATGAAAATGGAGCGATCAGAACAGTCAAGACCACCAGTGGTGGTTACCTGTCGTGGTTCATCGAGTTTGAATAAAGTACTGTTCAACTTTACCTTTCATCGTGCTGTACGAGTGGATCTCTCTTCCAGAATTACTTGTATAAAAGCACGAAGAATTCAAAAGAGCCCCATGGGACGGGTTTAACGACGAGAGGGTTGTTTATCGGGAAATGGAAAAACGTTACTGCTATACTGAAAGGCGAACCCCTCTTGGAGCCAGCTCGGTGCACGAGTCACACAACCGAGGTGAACAATTTCTGAACAAAATTTTACTCTGCCTTACTATAATTTACTTCGGTTGGTTTTACTGCAACCGAGATTTAATCGAGCAGATTATCAAAAAACTTTTGCAAATATCGTTACTGAATTTTAAGAAATTTTATACATTCATTATAAGCCTTAAGTTCAGAAGAATTTTCATCTTAGAACTGCTCGGCCAAATGAAGTCTTATTTTTTATTGTTGTATCATTAGCTCCTCGGCTACTTCTATTAAATAGATTTCATAATATCAACGCGTATTGTGTGCCGAAAGGAGGAATACGGTATTCACAGAATGGAAGGACCACTTTGTCAGGTGGAAATATCTTCCAAGAATTCATAACAAATAACTCAACTTCTCGATAATTTCATCGTCTTATACCCGTCGCAAAACGTTGCCTCTGCGCAGAATTTCAGCCGCCGTCGTTGCAGCGGCAAGGAGGAAAGCTGGTTTATTGGATGCTTCAAAAACGACGAAGGGATGAGATAATCAGATTTCATCCAACGTCTGCTAGGTACAGAAGCTGCTTCTTGTTCCCTTTTTACTCACAAGGATGTAAAGTACAATCAGGAGCAAGCTCGAGAAGCTCACAGTATGCAAGGTTTTTTTAAAAAAGCTGTCGTTAAATGTCCTGACGAGTGATACGGTTTCCGACCACAAAAAAATGATGAATCAGTTTACAGTCAAGTGTGGTGATTGAATACGATAAGAAAAATTGAGATTGAAATGATGCACATGATCAACAGGTACATTATTACAATCTTCTAGATCCTTTAACGGTTTTATTACGATCTTTGATATAGTGTTTTTATCGTCTCTTTACTACAAAGTTCTATCATCCCAGTCGTAGTGGAGAGATCCTACGACCTGGTATCGCGTCACCCGGTACATTCGAACCCAACGTGCAGTCTATAGTGAACCGTGTACCCTCAGCCGATGCACGTGGAGTTAGGGGAGTTTAGGAGGTACGTGGTGTAAGTGTGTATATGGAATGGAATACACGAGTCCACGTAGGTACACCAGCCTACGTTGATGGGTGCACACGTATGCTGACTGATCGATGGAAATAAATTGTTGTCTTTTCGAGGCTCTTAAAGTGATTTACCGCTCCAGCATGCCACCATTTCCCACGTATCTCGAAGCGTCAGGTGTATAAGGACCTTATTTTAACATGAATGTACGATTTATTCTGAGTCTTTTACAACGTCCGAGTTGTTTTAATTCGTATCGAAAATTCTAGGCTATTAACGAACTCCGGAGTTTTCATCGCTGACGTATTGATCCATCACTATTCTCGTGAATCTTTTAGGAATCATGGATTCACGAAGAGTGAATTTAGAAACTTAATCTGCAAAAATTAGTTTTAACTAGTTACGATCATATGGCTGACACTATACCTGTTTTCACCTTGTTTCTTAGAATAACGATATAACCGTCACTGTTCCCACGCATGACAAACGTCAAAGACAGGGTGTTGTACTTGGAAGTTTTCACAATAAAATTTCAGGATCTGCCCACACTATACATGCAGGGATTGAGTTTGCAAGTCTTACCATCTGACATCCGGCTCGGCTACAATCGATGCGGATTCTTCCCCTGAATGTGATTCGAGAAAAGAGACTTGAACGATACATGCTATTTCTTGGGTTGTTTCAGATTTACTGCTTCCATGAATACACATATGCACGTATAGTCGAGGTACAGACAGCTGTACATCCGAAATGTATTACATGAACACTGTTTCATAGGACAGAAGCACACTACTATCAAAAATCAGGTGGATACCGTTCGTCAAGATCGAATGAGGATTCCCATCTTTTCACTAGAAGCAATCGTTGGAAGTTCGAAATATCTAACGAGCTTCGAACCTCGCTATGTATTTAATGTATTTGTACTTTCGGATTTCTCATGAAAGTTAGTAAAGTGGATAGCGAGTCTCTCAGAATGTGTCGGTGATAAGGTAACATGTGATTCGATCACATCTTGTTTCATTTCTGACATTTTTTTAGCAATCATTGAATCAATGCTTACGGCGCATTCCTCGTTCGAGACAGCCATGTACGGTAAGAGAAGAAGTATACGTTTAATCGAATTGAATAAGGCCATCCTTTCGTCAATCATTGAACAAATGCATTATATCATTACAATTGTTCTTCCGAGTACGTAAGATTTCGTAAACCCAATTGTCAGGGGCATACCGAATGTTGCGAATGATCATCTTCGTCATCGCAATCATCAATTCGCGTAAAATGGTTGCTCGAATACCTTGCAAGGAGTAATCAGGAGCTAAATTACAAGCGAGAAGTAAAGCCGACGATTACAAAAGCCCGGTTAAATTATTCGAATAAAACAAGAGGGGAATTTGTTAAGCCATTACAAAGGGCTTGGAAAAAAGTAGTGAAAATGGAAAGCGAGGTAGACTGTAGAGGTACACGAAGCCCGCGTGACCTAAGAAGTTGAAAAAAAAAACATCACCCTCAGGCGCGAAGAAGGAACTGTACGGTACACGGGGTGAAAAGAAACCCGCGTTATAACAAAGGTGAAGACCAAAGGTGGAACACGAAGACGGTTTAGTACAAAGGGCCAGGAGCAAAACAATCCTCGCATTACGAAGTCGCATCCTCTGAAACGAGTTTGAATGCGTTCCGGAACCTGCGAACTCGAACGAATGCCGTCGCGTATTTCACCCATGGTTGATACACCCAGCCCAACGCGAAGAAGAGAGAGCTCACACGTCTCTCACAGACCAGAGCCATAACCTGACCCAACTTAACTCAACTTGTCCAAAGACAAGCGCGACGGGGAAGGTCGCCCTCCGCGATTTTGCACCGTAGTCAACGCACGCATGTGTCTGTATACACCCAAGAACCGGAGGGAGTAAATAACAAAAAGCAGCACCAGGGACCGACGAAGACGGACGGAAGAGGACGAAGACGGAGGAAGAGGCAAGGACCCGTACACAATGCGTGGTACTGACTGCGTCCACGGACGCACACGCACACAATTCGAGGCATCCATGCATGTACCCTGCACGTTCACCGCAAAATCTGCCCCCTCCCATCCTCCCCCCATGTACCGACTGATGCACGCGAAATAACACTAACACACGTTCTATACGCTCGCTGTGCAATCTTCGACACATAGAGACGTCGCGAGAGCGGCGAAAGGAGTGGGGAAAAATGGGGGGCGGGGGGGAGGGGGAGGCCTAGCTCTGAACCGATTCGTGGCTTTAGGCTGAGCCGCTATTTGAGGTGGGGATTGGCGAGGGTTAACCCAGGGGGCCCCTCGGGACTTAAGGGGGTTCAGGGGGTTCAGGGGAGGCAATTGCGGCTCCCGTCCTCGCCTACGTGGGATCCATGCCCTTCCCAGGCAAAGAGAATTTCGGGTAGGTCGGGATTTTTTCCCCTCCTTAATTTCACCCACCTTCTCTATCTTCCGGTGCGAAGACTCGCGAATAGCATGCTATGTACTGACTTGAGACTTACCGAGATTACACGTGGCGGTTTTGAACATAGGTGAGATTGTCAGCCATATTTATTATTGCTTGAAATGTTCTGTTTATGAGCTTGATTTTATCGAGAAAATTCGGTTTGACTGATTTCGAGGAATTGCCAAACTCGGAAACTCGGATTTCGATGCGAGTCGAGAAGTTCAACTTTTTTAAATTCACGGCGTGAAGTCCAACCGATTTGAAAACTGATGACGATGATGGTTCTACTTTACATCGAAATTTTACGGTTGGTGCAACGTTGTTCATTAAGAATTTCATTCAATTCTCATACCTAGAGCATCTCACTTTGTTGCAGAAGAAGTTTCCGCATCACGATACGAGAAAAGTACGATGGAGAACTTTGGTGTGTGTAAATGAATGAGCAAGTATCAATTAAAGAGTAAGACAACGGTCGACCAAAGCGATTTGTTCTCTCATACGTAGTTGGACGAATAACAATAAGTATCAAAGGGGCACTGCCACTTTATCAGCATAAAAAATTAGCAATTTATAGCGTTGTGTTTGTAATGCTCGCATTTTTTTCTCTTTTTCTTTTTACAGCTAAATTAAGGATACTTGAATTGTATGCGTAACGCCGCGAATGAGCGTATAGAAAAGATAAATTATCCTGTATCGTTTCATGAGAAAGAATTGATGCAAGACATTTTTCCCGCATTGAAATGATTAGTTCTCCAGTCAATTGCCGGATGATGAAATTTTTTCCAGTCTTTACAATTTAATTTTAACAAATCTTACGATTGGTAAAATGTACTTTTTATTAATTTAACACTATGAAGTTAGATCTTTCATGATGAACTTTTCAATTCTTTGCACTCTCAATTTTGTCTTTGACTCATGAATTCGTTGTGATTACTTAATTCAGTGCGGTCTGATCTTCATCCCATTTTCGAGTTTCTCTGTATAGTAGACAATTTCTCAATTCAATTTATCATTATTAATGACTTGAACTGTTTTCCGGTTGGTCAAATCTCTGGTATTCAGTTCGTCTGTGGTAAAACATAACCAACTCATCAAAATTGAGACTGTTATTCACGTTTTCTATATTTTTCACAGCCCATGAAGTTGGATTGACGATGAGCTCAGAATTTTGACCAGTCGGTTGGGTTAAATTTTACGATAAAAGTATCATTCCCCATTGAATCACTCCAACAAAGAGTTTATTCAAATCGATTTCAAACTCTTCAAATTCTACCGTAGAATCGAGCCTCATACGACTGCAGAAGTTGATTTGGCGGTAAAATTGAGAGTAATATAAAGCCATACACACTCTTACAACCATCGCCATTTTTCAACGGGTTGCAGCGGTAGTAAGCCAGTTAAAGCAAAAAGTCTGAAATATGGGGGGAGTAATGCGAGTATAAAAATGAAGGAACGAAAGAAGGATAAAAATAAGAACGTTGCCACGTACACGCCAGCGCCCCCCTGGTCCCTCGACGCCCTTCCTAGGGAGAGGCCCCACTTCCTTCGACATACTCGTCCCGGTCATTCTCCCATTGAATTTCTCCTCTTTCGGCGAGTGCCAACCCAACTTGGCCCCCACCATCGATCTCGTCCCCCCCTTCCCCCACTCCGACGATGGGCCCCTCTTCTGGGCCCTACGGTGCGAGCCGGGAGTTCGTTGACCCTGGCCTTCGGGCCGCTAACGAATGCGAGCGCGGACGCGGCTCTCGCGCGTTGCCGAACCCAGCCGGGAACCCGAACCTGCCCTAATGCGATTTTGCCGAGCGAGGCGCGTCGTTCGCCGTGGCTTGGCGAGGGGCGGGGGTCGGGGGGCGGAAGAATGCCGCCGCTTAAAAATACCTTACCAAGAACGCCCCGCGCGGAACGAGAACCGACGGGATCCATCTTAAAGAACTCCATTTTCAACCGCCATCGTTCGCTTTTAAGATTAGTCAGGGCACGGAAGCCCTCGCCACAGCATGCTGACAAATCAAAGCGGATTGTTCTTGGATCTCTCTTTCATTCCTCACAGCATTCGCAATAATGCGAGAAATTCTGCACGTGAACGGTCCCACGCACGGAACGGAGCTTAATAGTTCACCAGACGTTCATGGTTGCGTATCTCAATTACACAGGACTTTTTTCGATTGATGTATTCTTAGATTTATTTGTTCTCAAATTGAACGACAGTTGGCGAAAATTGTTGTACCAGATAGAAACGAAGATGGTTAGAGAGGTATATAAGTACGAGGAATCTGTATTTAATGACCTCGGAATTGCTGCAGTATTTTTCGAACAAGTATCTTCGTACAGTAGGTACCGTCGAATGGACAAGTGCAGCAAATCGTTGCATGCTGTGCATGCGGCACAGCTGCGCGAGTGTGATTGGTAATGAGCCTGTTGAAAGCAGGTCATTGCTCCGTATTTTCGTGTCCTTGCAACGATCTGCATCAACGTCCAACGGCACTGGTTTTTCATTTTCCTTTTTATACCTCTCGACGAATCTCGAAGAATCGACGAAGATTCAGAGTTTAAAAAACGATTAAAAAATTACCCATTATTTTAGTTTAGATTGCAACTACACGCAGACAATTATGTCTCCAAATGTGCAGTTTGAATTTTCTAATCAAAACTGATGTTTCAAAGTTCGTTTCACTGCAATCATTCCATCATCATCATTTCCCAGTCAGGTCGTCCAAAAATAGCTTTAGCTAATAGCTATTCCGGCTCGTGGTCTGAAGGTCCACGTGTACGTGATCAAAGTACTATCAAAAGGAGGTAAAAAACCATAATTGAATTGCGTCAAGTTGGAGTGAATGAAAGCTCGCTTTACCGACGATGATGCAGCAAGTACCAAGCCCGTTTCAGTGGGGAAGGTTGAGGAGTTTACAGTTTATCCTTGAAACTGAGAAAATGATCATTTCATCCATTCCAATTCAGAACCAAATCATCAATCCTGAGAGTCTAAAACGCTCTTTCGATCGTTAATTCACCTGCCTTCCGCCCAACTATGAATTCCCTGACTAGCTGGAAAGCGTACGGTTACTACTCATGAACCAAAAATTTATCAGATAGAGTTACGTCGCAGAAGTAACTGCCGCACGGTGCACTGCTACTTCGTGAGTATGCGGTACATGTAACCCTGCCATGGTAGGTGTTGTCCTTTTTTCCACTCCTCCTCTCTTCCCTTCTCTGCTCTTCTCTTCATCCGATTTTCCCCCCACCTTTTTTTTCCTTTTTTCATTTATTGCATCGGCGTTGGAGCAGGCGGCGTCTCTTTGTCCCTTGAGTTGGTACGTCGGTTCGTGGGCTGCCGGGCCTCCGGCTGGTCGGGATACTTTCAAGGTACTGATTCTGCAGCAACTGCAATGATCCCTTCAGTCTGTTAACCCGCCAACTTCGGTACAGTCCGGCCGAAAAACACCGGTGAATACCGTCAACCAATGCTCCACATAGGTACCAATGGGACGTGCATCCATGACTCCATGGCAGTACTTATTCCATGTGTTTCATCGACAATTGAGCTCTCGATCACGGAGTGCAGGAGGCGACAGATTCGTTGGTTGATCGCTGCTCCGTGGACACATTATGGCTTGGTTAATAAACTTTCACGTGGTCTACCGAGCTTTACTTGAACGGTTTTTCATCGCTAACAAGCAACACGTGCTGTTGTTGTTGATCCTGTGACATTCATTGACTGCGCTTCGCTGTTTTCACTATGTACGACATGCGTCTATGTGCACGTACCTTTCTATATGTACGTGCATAACACCGGCGCATTCAACACATCGTGTTCAGGCTTGGCTCTCCGCCAATCGGTTCACCGTAACGCGTTTATTCAACGGTCAAAGTCGCACCCGCGTGCCACAAGCATAATAACTGCCGTACTCGATGGGAAAGACGGATAGTTTCAACGATTATTCCGGCCAAAAATCAGTTGCACAACCTCGCGCGGTATCGCATCTGAAACATTCTTCCGTTATATTTATATGCTTCTTCGTATTCAATTTCATGCAGAAGCGTGAGAACAGGGTGATACTAATTGCGGAGAAGAAATTGGCACGCAGATTCTAATCACGTGGATGTGCATCGTAATTCTTATGACGGCCATGCAGTTCCGTTGCTTCGACGCCTGATGTACCATTGTCTGGTCCCCTGTCTCCTCATAATTGATGAAAAAAAGCAATTTCCAACCTCAACAATCCAGCAACGCAGGGTCGAAGCTTTGTTCCTGTAGTGTGAGGCGTTCGTTACTTCAAAACCTTGGTTGTTTCATCGGTAATAGTTGAAAATCCTGGTTATTCTCAAATCTTATGAGAGCCAGTAGGCCTAATGGTTACAGAGCAAAACGTATTTCGCAGGGAATGTTAAAGTTTGTTTTCTATTGGATGTTCATCAAGGATAGCCAAACCTCAAATCTTGGGTACCATCGGATGACTTCTGATGAAAGCAGATCAGTGATTATTATTAATGACCAGAAGAATCACAGATCGTGTAACCGTCGGGTCAAAAATGCAAAGGGATGAGAAAATTCTTCTTCCGCATGAGCCAGACTCGCTACGAGTGCGCATATTAATATATTGAAATTCAGCAGCAGCGTAGAACCATGCGTTACAGAAAAGCCTGTTAAATTCCGGCTTAATTTGGCGCGAAATGCGTGTTTATTTTTCCTCATAAAAATTAATGGGAGAAATAATCATAAGAGTCGGTGACCATGACGATGCAGCTGTCCTCTCCCTCACCCGCCGCCTCCTTCTTTGGCCACTCATTGCCAACCCCACCATAGGCACCATCGCCATCACAACCATCAGATCGCCAATTTACTACTAGCGAACGATAGGAGATCCCAGGTTACAGCGAGGCGCAAAAGACGCGCACGCCCGCCTCACAGCGACTAATTTTAAACAATTTATTCCCCAAGCTCGGTTATATTAATTTATACCTGTACCACAATGACTACCTGCATTCAACACTCGTGCGAAGACTGGGTAACGAAACGCCCTGGTTACCACCGGAACTGCAATATCGGTGCCGTAGCTCGGGTGCCTTGGTGCGTTTTGCATGGCAGGCTCTCATTAGCGTTGTTTTACTCTAACGAAACGCGTTTTACGACCAAGATGCTGCGCACCGTAAAGATGAAGCAATTCCCAGTGACTTTTGGGCCGGGTTCGCTGCAGGTGTGAATGAATTGGAAATTGAATTCGAAAATCTGGGTGTTGGTTCCTACCGGTACAGTAGTATATGCGCTACTGGCGGTCAGGCAGGGAAATTCTCGTCGATGGAATAAGTTAATTACGAGTACAGTTTCACCGCGAATAATCGGACTTACGGCCGTAATACAACTGCGGTAGATAAATCAAAGGATATATACCCTCTCACACCACGCCGCTGGTAAACTGGCCCGGCATAGTAGCTAAAGCCCAAGGAACATGATCGTAAACCTTTTACTTTAACTCACTGCATACTCGGCTTCATTTCCGAGCCCCGCGTTCCTTTCCTCACTTGACTTTCACGTTAACCCCTTACAAACCGCCACGGTTATGGAATTAACGATAAATGAAAAACATTTCATGGTCAATTGATGCTCGGCTCTCTTTTATGTCATTACGACACTCCGAACGTGACCTGGATACATGCATTGTTTACTCTTTCCCTCGTACACGGGCACTTGGAGTTGACTTGATAAAAATTTTCAAAATTTCGTAGAACATCCTGACGTGTCCTATACAGAAGGGTTCTTTAATCGTGAAGTTTGCTTTTCGATATGTTCGTATAAGAACGCGATGGAATGAAACCCGGGCTTAAAGATCGTTGGGATCAATTCAAACGTTCTAGAATCTAGGCTGAATCGACCGATAAAATGATCTATTTTACCACACGACCGCGAACGTGGAAGATCGAAGAAGACGTTCGCGGTTGGAATTGATCCGAACGATTTGCCGTACATCGGAAATCGGTATTAAGGTACGTATCTTTATTGTAATAAGATGAAATCCCGGCTTTCCTCAAAGCAAGGTATAACATAAAGATGTGCGAGTGCTCGACATAAGTGGAGAACCCCGCGCGGGAACGGAAGAGTCGTTTTAAGGTTAGGTTATACCATCTACGGCTAGCCTTGGTTTCCTGCGTTCGAGTCGGGGCCGCGGCGCGGCGTCGGCCGCATCAACTTGCGCTCGACGGATGTGTACGCGTTTCGGGACGATCCTCGTCGTATTCGTGCGTTTGCCCGCCGGCAAAGCGAACGAACGAACGAACGAGCGAACGAGCGAGCGAGCGAATCGCCGAGCTGCCGGTTCGAGGAGCGAGTGAGCTAGCGAGTATTTTAGCTGGCCTTGACGCAGCGGAGGGCGATGCACCTCTGGCGAACACTCGCAGACTCGGAGGGTCACAAACGAACGCACACAGAAGAAGAGCTAAGGCCCGGTCCTACCCGCCAACACTGACCTCACCCAACTACCACTCCGTACACTGCCAGCCAAAAGTCCGCAAAGAATTCACCGCAAGACTCTCTTCGTGCCGCACGTACTTACATTGACAGGGTGTCCTGTCGACGTGGAAATTCTGGAATCGTGGGATTTGACACCCTGTGGAAAAAAGCCCGGAAACCTCATGGAAATTCATGTCGTGTCTGGAATTTTGGAAACTTGAATCTAGGTTGATAAAAATTTTGCCAAATCTTAAATGTTGTCGGTCAAACTCTGATTTACTGGAAACATTTTTACGATCCCGCTTTTATTTATCTCGAGGCTACCAAAATGAACTATTCTTGTTCATATTTCTGTTGTATTTTCATTTATCGTGTACTTAAGGTTAAACTGGAAAAATCGTAAACTTGATGTGCAAAATTCGGAATTCTCGTGGAATTACGTTTTGACAAACAACTGGACACCCTGGTTCAGAGAAAAAAAGTCATTGAATCAACTAAATCTGTGGACACGGGCGGCGAAGTATATATATTTATTTTTCTCAATTCAAGATTTATCGGTCTAAAAAAACGTTTAGTTGATTTCAACTAAGCTTCGTTGGACCAACAGATATTGAACACAAGTATTTTGTTTGGTAGTTCTAGTGTTGAGTAAGTACATTGTGTTCGTTGCATTTAATTTAATCAAACTAATATCACTTGATTCAAATAATCCTTTCCCTCCGTTCGTATAAAATTCAGCTTAAGTTTTCCTCTCAAAAAAAAAAAAATCTTGTGACTGATTAAAAAAAAAAAACAATTCACATTTGAAATTCAGCCAATTGAAATTCTGTGAATCTTGAACAACATCATCGGCACTTCGGTATATTATTTTTAGTTATCTTCTGAAATTTAGCACAAATATTGTCAATTCAACCCAAGCTTTGCAAATTCAAAAGAGTGTTGAAAGGTTCTATTGCTTTGAAACGGCTTCGTGTTATGTTAGATACGAGGTAGATTTTCAGTCGAGAGATTCGCGATCTTCGCTTGATAAATAGTAAAGAGGAGTTACAGAGTGACCGTTATGATGGGTTCAGTAGTGGTTATATTCCCTCATGAAGTCAATAATCCTCGAGTTGAACGATCGAATTCCATCCGAAGCGTGAGTCTGTGCCGGTTCGTCAGCGCTGCTACGACGAGCCTAAGGACGTGTTTACCGGGATCGAGTGTCTGCACGCGTTATCCACACATGCATATCGTATAATGGTTTGCAAAATGCGGGTGTATATTTGCCGGTACAAGTCGTAAAGAGACAACGGTGATCATCCGCTCGTCGGGTGTAACAGGTACCCACCATGAACTTGATGCGCGTGGCTCGACATTCCCCCCGCAAAGATGCTGATAATATTGTATCACGTTGTGCCCTATTCGCGCAAGATCCCGTTGCACCATACGTGGGTTAATACAGGTTTGCAAGGATATGCCTGTTCGCCATATCCCTTCCCTCCCCCGCCGATCAACACCACTTCAACACCTTCGTTGGACCAGCAATGGCAAGAATAAGACTCGACAGCTGAGTTGCGTAACGCCAAAACTAACGATGAGAGACTTTTTCTTGGTATCCAAGGTCAGTGAACTAAAAATATCCATAGATCGTTCTGCCTTCATCGGTTATCATCGTGTTGCGATTCTCAGGATGGCATCCACCAATGGACTGAAACGTCAACATCTGCGGACGTTACTTATTCACTGACCTTGGGTACCAGGGAGAAGTATCTCATGCCAATCAACGTGACCTCTTGCTTTTCTCTGTAGAGGGACACTCTAAAGGATGCCAAATTTAGCACCGTTTCACAGTGTCGATCGCCAAATGGAAATCGGTGAGTGATGGTGTCACGCAAAAAGTTGTGAACAGTGTACTCGACCGCAGTGTAGGGCTGGGTATGTTGTGGATCAAGAACTGCAAGGTTGAGCAGGTGGTTCAGACGACCCGCGCAATTAGCCAATGCCCGCATCCAAACTGAACGATCGGCCTGAAAGATCGCTAGAAAAAATGTTCCTGACTGCCGATAATGCGACAGGTGCACATCCTTGATGCAGTTGGGCCAATGTGCAGTTGGGCTTCGACGTTTTCCCTTTACAGCTTGAAAAGTACGTGCAAGGAAGGAGAGTCCAGGAATGGAGAATCTGAAATGATCTCTTCCGGTGAAGCTCATTGTAGCTTTCGATTTTGAAGTATACTTAACATTTACATCTTTTGAAGTTAAACCAGACTGCGCGGTAGAAGATGAAGTGGATAAATGAGCTGTCTGCAAAGCGTGGAATATAAATTTTCCCATAACTGGTACTATCTTCAAGATATTCCTAATGAATTAATCACACTGCCGTCAATTACTTGGCGAGTCTTCCTGGTCTTTCGAAATTAGATACGCTTGTAACGGCGAGCGGTATACTATACTTTTACCCACTTGCCGGCAGTTTCAGAACTGCATACCTGGTTAGGTACCATTTTCATAAAACACCTGTCTCACGGCAAAGCGGAATTTGCGCCGCCATGTTGGTTCCTTATTCTCCTTTTGTGGCAGAGCTGAGAGGAGCTCGCCTTTTGTTTTTGCCGACAGCCAACCAGTTCGGTCGGTGGCTATGCTTCGAAAAAAGTATACGACAGAGTTTCAACTCGCTCCTCCACGATCCGGTCTTCGATCGCGTTCGACGGTTTCGACCTTTCCGACATTATCTCAGGCTATTTTCAGTCCAGCTGTACGCAAAATTCAGCAAATTTCACGTCCTCTCTTTAAGGTTGCATTGATTTCAAATGCGTTGTGTAGTCACTCTGCAATCATCGTAGTTGCATAAGATGGTGAACGAGAATCAAAAAAGAAGCATCTTGGAACCTCGGAACCAATGGTCTTGAACCTTGGTCTCTGAGAACGATCCGAGTAATGAGGACCTGGTTTTTTTTTCTTTTCTTTTTTTTTCTTTTCTCACCCTGAACTGAATTGTCAGTAATATGAAGTTTTCGATACCGCGTCAAGTTTGAATACCGTGAAAATTTACCTTTTGAAACCACTCTCATAAGCGATTGTAAGAGAATACTTGGAACGGCGCAATTAGCATTCCGTTAATTCTTGAATGTTCGTCTCTATTCTACTCGACCAAACGAGTGGACATTATCTGCGGTAGGCGGATATAATATAATAATAATAATGACATATAACAATAACAACAACAACAATAATAATAATAATAACAATAATAGTGGCTCTCGGAATTACCCGTCAGGAAGAGAACTTTTCTCGCGGCTTACAAGTAATGCCAGTCCGTTCTTTCCGATAACGCGATCGAGGTTTGTGAATGCGGTTAACATATATTAAGAATCCCCGTAGTTGGCACATGTGGTCCAGCGTACACGCATCCTGCCCAGCTTCTAGTATACCACCATCAGCGTTAATTGTCTCCAATTAAAAATTGTCCGTTTGAACCGCTGAGCTCTCTCGGGCTACCTTATCGCAAAACCACATCTCTCGAGATTAGGTAAGCGACTTTCAAAGAGGCCATTTACCCTCCACCGAATCTCTGATCCAGCTCTACTTAAACAACATCAACGTATTTTGTTATCGTTCACTCTTCATCAATTCGAAAGGAGAAATGAATTTTTTTTTTAATGTATAGCACGAGACAGGGAATAAAAATAGTGTGAAATGAAACTATAGGGAATTTTCAGAAATCCGCCTAGGAATCTATTTTTATTTTATTTTATTTTATTTATTTATTTTTTTTTTTTTCATACGAAAAACTGAGATGTTCGTTTTTGAGGACTCGAGCACCAGTGACGACTTGAAACAAAAGAAAAAGGAATCAAAATCGGTTATCGTAACGGTGCTGAGGCAGTTCACAAAATTGCGTCTTCAAAGCGGCAAAGTGATGAAGAAGAATTGATAGAGCAATTGATATTGCAGTGATTCAAATGGTATTTTTTTTTTTTTTTGTAGAGTAGCTCAGTTCGAAGCTGATTCTCCGTCGGAAAAAAGTTCGAACGGTATTAAAACCACGGCCGAGCTGTATTCGTTTTAAACTAACAATAAGAATGATGCTGTTTAAGTTGTGGTTTCGTCTGCAGCGTATTTTCTCCGCTGTTATCTAAAAAATCCTGCCGCGTTTCATTGGCGTATCTAAGTCTGACCAACCAATCCTTAGACGCGTCCACTTTGCGATGGTTCTTATTTGTTCCGAACGATAAATCATTCGGTACATGAGTAATTGAATTATTTCCATCATTGATAAAATTGATTTCTAATCTCGTGATAATACGACTATGGGTACAACGGAACGTTGGATGTGGTAAAAATTTATGTTTGGAAAATTATTTCAGGAAGCGAAAGGTCAGCGGATTCGGGATGAAAAAAAAAAAAAAATAAAAATTAATACGTTTTACCGTCGAATCGTGATTGTATTCTTCGAATTATCGAAGCGATGATCATTTTTCAGCGTAAAATATAGATCGTCCTTCGCAAGTCAGCGACAAAAACTTGACCGTCCAGTTTCAGTTTTTCTTGCAAGTTCTACGTGCTTATCTCTCGGTGTACATTCAACAATCTTGAAAGTTTGACAGTTTTGTAAAAGTTTCAAGTTTGGAACCCAGGGTGATAAATCATCGGAGATCCATCCTTTCGGTGAAACTATTACTCATGCGCAAACCTATTAGCCGATCCGATTTCATGGTTCGAAGATGACAAAACTTCCCCTGTAAAAGTTTGCGAATATTAATTCTAGCCAAAGACTAGAATTCACGGTTATAAATTGTTTTCCCCGCTGTTACGAAATTAATCTGATTGATCGACGGTCGTAACTTTTCATCATTCGCAATATTTTAAACACAAATGCTCAAAGGTTGTTCACAATTTTTTCAAACACTTGTTTTGAGAATAACGCAATCTGGCAGCTCTCTGACACTTTCACAAATCGTTTGAACGCGGGCTAACCCGAAAGTTCTGAGACTTCTGGTCTTTTTTTTTGTTTTTTTGCAAAAGTGTACCCAGATGTCCAAGTATTGAGGAATTATTATTTATTAATTTTTTCTTTTTGAAATCGGATAACAAGCTATTCTAATTTTCGCGTGAAATTTTGAGAAATTTAATGGTTTTCCGAAGAAAGTTAATTTCCTGACGGAAAGTTGATAAAGTTTTTCGGTGGAAAATTAATCTAGGGCGTTGAAAATTGGAAAAAAAGAACTCGCCCTTTCATTCAAAGCGCTTTTGATACAAGGGTAAGTTTTTTTCTTTGAATTCTTTTTCCTTTCGTTTCTGATAGAAGAGCATGATTTTCTTTTTTACAATTTTCTACTCAACGTTGCCAGTTTCCTGACGTTTTTCATTGCCCTAGATTAATTTTTTCATTCAAAATCTCGTGAACTCTCCGTCAGGAGTAGATTTTTTTTCAAAATTTGGCGCGCAAATTAGAATACCTCGTTATCCAATTTCAAAATAAAAAAGTATTCTCGATATTTAAACCTCACGGAACACTTTGGTACCAAAAAAAAAAAGATCTTTCTTTGGCTTCTTGGTAATTAAACACGTACGCAAACACTCGCGTAGGACGCAGTGAAACGCTAATATCGTTATCGTGTCTTAACCCACAAGCACATCCCGTTAGATAAATATTTCTCAATACCCAGCGCAGAATCGGAATAATTTCTTCGTCGTTTCAGATGGGCGTGTTGATGAACAGGATGAAAAGATTTTTTATCGACAGCTGAGTTTGTATTTTTTTATTTTCTTGGCTGATTTTTTTTTTTTTTTACTACTTTCCATTCGTCATTGAACAAATTTGAAATGAATTTTCACGATTTTTTGAACTATGATTCCTGGTGCCCAAAATGTTCCAACGATTAAGATTTATTTTCAAATTTATTGTATAACATATTATATATATATTCTTTACCGTTTGTCTTCAAACAAATAGGAAATGAATTTTCGTAATGATTCCAACTCCGATTCCTCGTGCCTCGAAAATATTTCGAGTCAGAAAAAAAAAAAATTCAAAAAAATATGGATCGCAATAATTGCGGGTACGGAAAATCAATCCGATCAACATCATTTCAAGGTCGAAGCTTACTTAAAACACATTTTTTCACGAAACACGCCGGTTACCCAAAATTCCAAAACACCTGCGAGAGTGAATTTGACGGAGAAAAATCTGCCGGATATTGTTGAAAATGTTATTCCGAAGAGCGAATACGAGGGGCGATTTGATTCATCGATGCAAGCGTGAAACTGGCGTGATCGGTGTAACCGAAGGTCGAATTTACAGCGAAGTTAAAAGACGAGGAAGGCCAGAAGTGGGCTAACCAAACCTGGGGAAAAAAACGCATTCGGCAGACTTTGTCTGACCTCGAATTGCGCCGGTATCGAGGTCACGGCTTATTTTTATTAGTAATTTTTTGTCTTGTTTTACCCCTTCGTGACTCCGACTTCCTGCAGTTGTTAGCCGGTGAAGTCGAAGCCGCAGAGAATCGAGTCTCCTTTATCGCCGGGCGATATTATTATACGCGTGTACACCTCGAGAAACGATTACAGCAAACCGAAGTCGATATATCCGTTTGATTCATTGATCGGAGTACATTTATTTATTGCATCTAGGTACGCGCCGATCAGATTATACTTATACGCGAGCCTATAGGCGCAGAGATTAGATCGTTAGCTGAGCGTAATTCTATGCAACGTTGAAGGTTAGGATCAACCTTCGAACGACACACGCAAGCATCGATTGCTTCATATGAATTATCGAAATTGTGGAAAATCAATTCGTCGAACCTCTCGAATCGCTTTCGAAATCGGCAACTGAGAATGACAAAAAATAATGCATTTTTTCTTCGATCAATCGAATATAATAGAATATTTTTCAAACTCCGTTACATCGACCGACTCCATTATTTTCTCTTAATCCCATGAACGACGCGATGCGATAACAATTTACGTGATTAAATTATCAATTATTATCATTGTCTTACTTAATGATAGACTTGTTTGATTTAATAAGTGAAAGATGAATGAATATTTTCAATGAAACTATAAATTATCAAAGAATACTTTTCCGCTATTAAAATTACGTAATGAAATTTACGAAGTTTTGGTTACAAATTCACCGTTCAAAAAAAAAAATAAATAAAATTAAAATGCGAAACGATCGATTAATCGATTCATTTTTACCGATTCAATCGACTCGTGTTCGATTTTTTATTTTTTTCTCCTTTTGAACTCGATCGATCAACGCATCGATGATTTTTAGCTCATTGTTAGTGCAGGCCATCGCTGACGGTCAAACTTTGCGAATAGTTTTGAAATCGGTCAAAAAATTGATCTTCTGTCGACTGTCGAACGATTTTTAACGATCCTGCAAAATCATCATGACCATATTTTGCCTCTGGGATAATTTTTGGTACCTTTGATTCGTCCAGAATTACAATAAAACCGAAAAAAAATTTAAATAGTGGCAAAAATTTTTCCATCACGATTCTCGGCCTTTGCGAAAATCTTAAGGCCTCAGAATCCAGTTTAAAAAAGTCTTTCTTAACACAGTTGCGATGAATTGAAGTAAGAAATTTACGGGAAAATTGTCACGACATTACGAATCACCGGTTTTTCGTTCGTAGCATTAGAAAGTAGTTGAAAACATTAGATAACGGCATTATAATTTAGATTTCTAATTTCATTGAATATCTGTTTTTTTTTTTGACAAAAATGCAAATGCATAGAAATCAGGCCATCTTTTTTTTCCAACAGTTGTTTCTTTCCGATTCCTTGAAAATTTGTAGACAACAATTTCGCAATAATATTCTCAAAGTTTACAGAATATGCCGAAAATATTTAGAATCACAAATTCTTCTTACGAATTTCGATCACGGAGTCATCAAGAAAATGATTATTGGAATTGTCACTTTGCAACGCGTGTCGTCTGGTAGAAAAGAAATCAAACCAATGCCTGACAGTGTTTTTTCGCGTCTGGATAATAGAACCTGTATATAATTATTGTTTATGTTTAATTAATTTTCTGCGACACGAGTAATTTGAAACCCCAAGAATTACGATATGCCTCCATTTCTTGTTAATACAGTTTAGATATACCCGGTTGAAAATCCACCGAGATTTAAACTTACCGCGATGAATTTTCCTGTCCCTAAAGATTCATTGTTTTACCAGAGGCACGTAATACGTTCGTGGCAAACAGCGAAAACGTTTACCTTACGCTACCGGCTCTCCTGCGATTTATAAATGTAAACATATGCAAGGTGCAAACAATATATTACTTATGAAGGTGTTCAATTCGTAGGAAAACATATTCGCACGTTTTACTCTCGAGCGATTAGCAACAAATCCGTAAAACAATTGCTGCAGGTATTAAATGCTTCGTTAATCTTCTTAGTTGATCGTAATTCATCCTCTAGAAAATAGAAGAAAAACAAGAATCAAATTTTTTGAAAGCGAGATCAAAGAATCGACGCTATTTTAAATATTGAAGAATTTCGTTAATCAAGTCGCAAGATTTTTTCCAATGTAAATGTTGAAGGCTAAATTAACCCGTTAGGAAATTTATCGATCTCTTCGATTTATTCCCGTCTCATCAATCGAGATCCACGTTAAGACAAGTGAAACAATAATTATAAAATACGGGAATCATTCAGACGGTAGGAAAAAAACAGAAATTGAGAAGAATGAAAATATTTAACGAAGAAGTGTATAAATAAACAGGTAACGTATAAAGTGATCAAAAGATAAAAAAAACACACGCGTGCAGTGCGCGAGAAAAAATATTGCAATTACGATCGAGCTGAATATTTGTTAAACCGTTTGTTATCCGTTTCTTTTTAAACAAAAAAATTAAGAACCAGCTTGTACGATGGGGATAATTTATTGCAGCGAAATTTTGAACGGATGAAAAGTGATTAAAAAGTTGGTAAAAATAAAAATTATCGAGAATCACATTATCCGGGGCTTAATTGTACTGTGTTTTAATTAATCCAAATTAGCGAACCAATCGGTTGAAATACGCCGACAAAGCGGTTCGTTGACCCTCGACTGATTCCACCAATTACACGGGGTGACGCACGATCGCAAACGAAACAAAATGTGCAATAAATAATGCAGATATACGCCCGTGTGCGTGCGTGTAGATCATGCATTGGTACAGCAGCTAAGCGAGAACGCATCGTATACGTGTTAGATATTATCCGACAAAGAAGAAAAATTGTTTTCTTCATTTTATAACGCATATCCTTTTCTTTTTTCGCAATTTTTTTTTCTTTTTTCTTTTTTCTCCCAACCTTATTTGTTCATTTTTCACATCATCTCCGCCAGACGAATTGAATTAACATCACTGCACAGCAGCTGATAATAACATATATTTAAGTAAAAATAAGCAACGATCTGGAATACAATTTTCGTGAAAAACACGACACTTTTATTCACCTAGACTACTCAATAACAATTTATAATAATACGCGCAAGCGGTAATGATTGTAAAATTTTAATCCACCAGATGTAAACGCATTTGTAATGCTGTCACAATTCCGTTAGCAAACTTTTTATACGATTCACGACGACTGTTATTTTTACAACCGTCTCGATTTGAGAATGTCTTACAAATTAGAATTAGAAAATTAAAAACCGCTTCTGTAAACGGGAAATTTGTTTTTTTTTTTTTTAATATCGTTCAAAATTATTGCGGCTTGAATATTTGAAAATCTTTAAAGTATGTCCAGAATTCGTATTCATATATATAATATCTGTAATCGGTATTTATAGAAAATTAAAAACCACTTCCGTACACAGAAATTTTTCCATTTAAAAATTTTTTTTTACATCGTTCTAAACTGCTGCGAGTTAAATATTTAAAAAGCTTTAAAATATATCGAGAAATCTAATGTAATAATCGTTCTATTTGCTTATGGTGAACATATTTTAATCCACTGATCGCAAATTTAATAATACGAAGTTAATATACCTATTCAATCGATTACAAGGAATTTATCATGACGTGTCCGAATAAAGTAAACGAGTCGAAGTTTTGTGTACACGGTGATAATAAATGAAACCCTACGTACGGGCGGTAAAAAGTGCATCGCGAGGAGTTTTGTAATTTTAGCCTCATTTTTCTGGATGTCATTTAGCCCGTTATCAGCTCATGGCAAACAAGCGATAGCGAATATTATCTGGGAGTTTCGTTATCGCCAAGTTGCGGTCTACGTTATATTTTTTCAGGCCACACCGGCAGGCAGGCAGGTACACATGCATTTTCGCAAGAGGCTGTTGCACCGAGGTGCATCGCAAAAATATGGTGCAACCCTGACGATAATACGACGTCGTATTTCTGTGTCAATACACAACGCTTATTGCAATTTACGCTCGTGCATTCAGATTCGTTTACTTATTTGTATGGATTCGCAAGACTTTACCAGACTTTAATGTTCGATGCGATCTTGGTTTTTTTTTTTTCTTTCTTTTTTTTTTCCCAAAGCTCGGTTATTTCAGAAAGTAAATTTAATTCGCGACGCGACGATCGTCCGTTTCGTTGCAAAATTTGCAGAAAAGAGAAAAAAAAAAAAAGAAAAAAGGGAGCGTCGTGAACCGGAGTTTCTTTCCGTATCTTGTTTTTTTTTTTTTTTTTTGTTTCTCTTTTCACACAGACCGCGTCAAATTTCTCCGCTCGACTCGAATCACGTTTCAAGCATGATAACCGATTTCGCTGACTGTGGCCACCTTTAAATTAAAAATAATTGTGTTTTTCGGTAGAATTTTAATTCTTGTGTACAATCAAGTCGAACGGCCAGTTCAACGAAAGATTTGATAAATTCTTACTCGAAACCTTGCACGTATCATCACTTTTTGCCCTTGAGATTGTCCTCTAATCTCCAAACTCCGGCCAAAGTGACTTTCATCGAGTCGTCGCGTCAAAGTAACGTTTACTTCGTTAAAAATATCAAGAAGTTTCGATGAATCATTCAAAAATCTGAAAACAACAAACATCATGTTGGTTCAATTGAACCGAATGTTTTTTTTTTTTTTTTTTTCTTGAAACAATTGTTATCACACCGTCTGATGACGAGCTTGAAGTTGAGTCATCAAAATCACTCCAATACACGGACTGAATTTAAGGGGAGAATTGAAAAAAGGTACGAGTCCACTTAAAAAAAATGTGTTAAAGTAACTAGAGAAATTCAGTAAAGCAGGTGTCGTTAAAAAAAACTGTTTGAATATCGTTGAAATTACGAAAAACGAGGTACGCATAACAATTTTGCACTATTGTCGATACTTTTATGATAATTGCAACCGAAACATCAATTTGTGGGGTTTACTCTACTTTTTTAAGTTAAATAAGGGTTTAACGTCAATTTATTGTTGCACAAGCGTTAAATTTTCGCAACAGTTGCAAGAAAATATACTAACAGTGATCGTAATGAGAAAGGATAGTAGACTAGATACTAGACTAGACTTTCTGGCAACAGCTATAAAACTAATTTTCCTTTTCTACATGGAACTATATTTTTCGATTGTGGTAAAAAATGAAAATATAGCTAAGAACTGAGCCGTAACCTGAACTAAAAATTTCTCTCAGTGTAGCGTGGTTTACTCAACGAGTGGGTGTAAAAATGAGAAAACAACAAAAAATCAGAATGACCAGGATCCCGAATGTAAGAATATCGAAAATCCAAAACGAACAAGGATCAAAGTGGTGAAATTTTACCAAGCCAAAAATTTCCAGAAGTGAAAATCTCTTCTCATTTTCGCACTTTCGGAACATTTCGTGTTCAAAATTTTGATTGCTTCACTTCGAGTTTCGCCGCCAAAAAAATTCGGAATTAGGCGCCTTCGGAACTTTTAAAATTCGAAAAATCATCCCCGCCCGAAACCTCACGATCGATCGGATCGCGGATTCCGAAACCATTCGCACGCACACCTCGACGAGTATAAATGTGAATCCACGGAGATCTCGCGTGAAAAGTGGCGACGGTTACGCAATCGCAAGATGGAGGACGGTTCGCGGTTTCCGTGTGCCTTTCACGCGACAAGGCCATCAGCAGGCACCTAGGCAGTTAGCTAGCCCTCATTTGTGATAGAGGAAGGCGACTCTCTCGAATCTCGGCTGGACCGGCAAAGTCCTTACGATACCAACAAGTACCAAGGAATCTGTGCTAAGCCAAGACCATGAACCGAGTTCGTGGGAGCTTTTCCAGTTCTCCTGCGCTATTGCCAAGAGAACTGCAATTCTGTACTGTTGCCAGTCGGGTAATTTCAAGCGAACCTTCGTTTTGCGCACAGATCCGATTATCAGATTAATTACACGCCTTGTGCGTAAATATTATTATACGTACATATACGTATACATACACTATCGCGTATAGAACCTTGAAAAATCGTTGTCAACAAGTAGGACAACCTGAACGTGAAAGAAAGGTCGAATTGTAGAGAATTTTGTTACAAATTTTCATCGTGTTATATAAAAATGAAAATAATTAAGGACTGGGCGGGAACCGGAACTAAAAATTTCTCCCGGTGTATATCTATGATGTGTTATAGTTTTATTTTTATATCGAATCTCTTAGTATCATTTTCTTTTATTATTTTCTTCCTTCTGTTGCAATTACTGCGATAATTCGATGTCGGTGCAACAAAAAAATCGACGTTAAAGCCACATTTGCTCAAAATACCGCAAGATACGAAACGCGATTGTAAACGAATAGCAATTACAATAAAATTATTCGTGCCATCTGCAAAACGAATCGAATTTTCATCTCCATGCGTAGAATCCTGATTTATCTATATTCCGACTCGTCAAGCTTGACCTCTTGACACTTCAACTTTTCTAAATTTCGAAAACCTCTGAAACAGGTTTTTTTTTAACCGTTGACAAGTTGAAGTTCTTTTCAACGTCATTGAAAATTCGGTATAATTGCGACCCTTCCATTCCGCAATAATTGCGCTTTTCCACCCCCGCCCTAACCTTTCGTATCGCATTTTTCCCGCACTCCGCAGACGCCGAATCGCGTTTATCGCCTGGTGGCGCCGCCGCGGCCGACGAAGGAACTTCCGAAACGACTCGTGGATCGCGATCGAGGAATGATCGGGTGTGCGCATTTGACTTGCGCAATACGCCTCCTTACTCGCAAACGATCCACTTCCGGATGACCGTTGGAAGGAAGAAGGAAACGATATCTTACGGACCGATTGACGAGCAATCATCCGTTCGGACTTAAATCGTCAAAGAAATTGTGCCAAGGCTAGCGGAACGACGATCGATCAATTTACTCGTTTCTTGCCACGATGATCGACTCGCAACTACGAGTAGATAGTTCGGTGAACGGATATAGTTTTCAGGTTTGAGAAAAGCGACCGGTATTCGGATTCAGTTGGATTTTTCACGGTGGCTGTTGAAGATCAATTTTCATCTCGCTTTGCAGAATTGAGATTTAATTTTCCTTACAAACTTATTATCAAATTATTTTGCCAATTACAATTGTCTTGGATGACCGCACTGAGAGAAATTTTTATTCCCGGTTCAATTGTCGACGGCTTATTCCGAGCATAAATTCACTCGAGTAACATATTAACTATATTCACACAGTATCTCAAACACTATTAGTCAATTCTTAACTAAGTGCATAAAATAGTCGTTTTCTGATGTAGCTTGACCATTTTTTTAGACCAGTGTTTCCCACATCATGCAGCTCGGTGAACATAAAAAAAAAAAGAAAAAAAAAAAACGTACAACAATGGCTGGCAGATAATTTATAATGTAAAATAAAACAAACAATACGAAAACATTGTTTGGTTTTAAAAATTGACGAATCTTCGCGATATGTTGACTAATTAACAAACCTCGTCAATATTGTACATGTACATTTGTATTGCGAGTATAAATTCGATACTCGTATTCAGAAAAACAATTGATGTCTGGTTTAATGAGTCATGAAATTTTGTTGCGAGCCCGGACACATAAAATTGACGTGAAAAAATCGCAATGACGTGTCTGAATGTGTACACTGTACATATTTTCGCAATGCCGGTGTACATGTGTGCATACAGTATGTTTAATATCTCTGACTGCATGCACGATGTAAAATAATAATATCAAGTTTGTATATTCGGAGAGCTGGAATGCAAGCTCGGTGCATTTCGCGATGCGGCGTTTCGTATCAGCTTTGTTCAGATAGCAGGCTGTTGACCGATGACCAAAGTTTAAATTTTGGCAGCGCGCGAGCCGCCTCTTCGCATCGAATATCACTCTCTTATCGCGATTCTCTCTCTCTCCGTCTCTCTTCCTCACTCTCTCCCTCGTTGCGAAAATGCACGCGTTTCATGCACGGGGTGTTCACGAACGTGCTAATTTTTTTTCACGTTTTACTCAATTTTTCTCAGTGTATTATTGTTATTTTACATTTTTTATATACAAATATACACACTATTTTATTTTATTTTCAGTACAATGTTTGTGTTTTTTTTTTTGTGTTGTAACCTGAATGTAAAATAGTTAGACCAAGGTCCGTTAAACAAGTTAGACGCATATGTGCGCGAGAAGCCCTTTCTAAATAACTTAACTTTTTACGTTACGCTCGTAATGGGAAATTTTTAACAGCGCGTAACACACTCAAAGTTATTGTTACAAGATTGAAATTGATTGCTAGCGGAATAGTTTTGTACAAGACGATTTCAATCATCTGTTATACGTTCGCATTTATCGTGACGTCTGACAAAATTACCGATACGCAGAAGAGCGGAGAATGTTTGCGGTGAGTTTTATCCCCGTATAATGTAGTCCCGTAATAGAAGCCAATCGACGATGGATCGTATTACGAAATTAAATCTGTATCAGCCAAAGATGGCGGCCTTCTTCGGTCACTTTTACCTCCGTTATTTCTACGCACGATGAGAATATAAATTCGAGCAAGTAATTAATCAGAGATTAGATTTTTTAGAACCGATTAGAGATAAGAGCGATAATCAGTAAAACTGCATTGAGCGGTATTAAAAAATTCATCGTTTCGCACGATCAGAGAATAAAATTAATAATTTTTTCACTTCAACATCTGAACTGAAAAAATTACCGCTAAATTAAACAAAATCTTCCAAGTTGTGTAGTTGAATTATTCGATCGAGAATCAAATGTGTTATAAAAGTTAAAATCTGAGGGTGAAAGCTTTTCTTCTGATTATTGGCATGTGCTCGATTTTTTTAAGAATATCTTTCGAACACCTTTCAATGATTATCTAATCGATTATTCTTTTACTCGTGAGAAAAAATGCTCGTTCTACGTTAGAGTCGCGACTGTTTTTGAATAACCTAAATTCTCGTTTCGTACTTAGACGCATGCGGATACATTCGGACGCATCTTATGCTAGGGTAAATTTTGTAATGCGTGCACGTTACACAACATGCGCTTCACGCACACGCCATCTGGCATCTCGTGTCACTGTGGGGAAAGAAAACAAAGGAAATCACGAGGATGAAAAAAAAAAAAAAATAAATAAAAATAAAAATAAAAAAATTAACCATACACTCTCTGAAATTAATTTCTAAATTTAAAGTTGTACGCGGAAAAATGTAACGAATTTTTTCACTCCATTCTTGACAAAAAAATGTTGAAAAGAGGGTTCTTCAAAGGAAATTTTAACGACAAACCTTATTTCAAAATTAACGCGGATCCCTATTTTTGCAATTCTTCTCATTTTAAAAAAGTAATGATCCAAAAATCTTTTCTGTTTTACGTTTCTTCTCTCACTGAAGAGAAAAAAAAAAAAAATTTTCATTTTTCACGTTGCATTCGACATTAAAAAAAAAAGGCCAAGAAATTATTGACTCAATTCATAACTAATATCGCTTTTCAGGCAAGTTTAAAATACACACTTTTCATTCTTATTATCCAACAATTTCAACGACGACTTGTTTAATTTCATATCGTTGCGATTCAATCATGCGACGCAAACCGAGTGTCGTAATTGGGTTTTTCTTTCCTTGAATCGAAGTCGTAGGTACGAAAAAAAAAAAAAAAAATATGCGAGAGTGGAAAGCCCAGAGCGGATGAGAGATTGGCATCCGGTGAAATGTTTTATCACGAGATGTGGTAAGAATATAAAATCCCGCAGTTCATGTGCGAAGACGTCGTGCATCATCGTCATCGTTTCCTACATCGTTGCAGAACACTTTCACTTTCTTTTCTCAATTTCTCTCGAATTCGTTTTCTCTTTCTTTTCCCCGAATTTTTCTTTTTTTCTTTTTTTTTTTTTCTGCATCGCGCGCGTAAGATTTTTCGCTTTCCGCGGCAGGCAAAAACGGGATCATAAATTAGCGACAGTCTGCGAATCGTGTTATAAATACATATGTCCAAAAAACGACAAAATGGAATCTGACGAAGACGGCATGCGAAATTGCATAATGCGAATAACGCTCTGCCGCGGAATTCATCATGCGTGTTGGATCACGTTGCGTAATTCGTAAAAACTATTGCAGATGTGCGAAGGGGAGAGAGAAGCGGAGGTGTGAGAAAAAAAATAAGTAAAAATTTGTCGAAATATTTTACACCGGATGAATGACGACGCGTATAATTATTGATATTTAACGCGCGTCGATTTACACACCTGAACAATATTTACTATCCTGCCGAACAATTATCTTTCTGTAACTCTCCTGGCAGCCTGCACTTTGTGCAATTATGTTACTTCTTGTAACTCGTCCGTCAAGGCGTAATAACGATGTGGAAAAAAATTACTTGCTACAAAATTTTACTTCTTGCGGGTAAAGAAACTGGGAACGTGTTAAGTAAAATTGAGGTCAAAATTAGAAGGTGAGAATATAAATCGTTGAGCAGGTTATTTTTTTTTTCTTTTTTTTGGACTTGGGGTAAAAATGTAGAAAGGTAAATTAAAGAAAAGCAAAATATAGATTTGTCAGATTTTTAACTTGCTTTATTTCTATTCATTCTGACTATTATATGCTAACCTTCGATTTTCTGATTTTCTTTCTACGTTTTTAACCCTTGAAATTTAATGTCATTTGATTATTTTCACGCCGTAGGAATGACGTTTCGACTTTTTTTTTTTCTACTCGCCAAAATGACAAGATTATTGCTTCAAATTTGTGCATAAAAATCGACCGTTTCACAGAATCCTCAATTATTTTCAGACTATTTACTTCAGAATACGAGTAAATTTTTTTCACCCAAAATTTTGCAAGTATGCGTAATAATTCTTTTGACAAATGAAATTTTCGCTTCTCTTTATCGCGACCCTTCGCTGTCTTCAACTTTCCGCATCGTTACTCCCGCGAATTTAGCGAGTGATGAAAATAACGTGGCACGTACACTGAGAAAAATTTCATTTGTTACAGTAACTATAAAAATTCAGTAAACCAGGTATCGTTAAAAAAAAAACGAATATTGTTGGAATTATGAAAAACGAGGTACGCGAAACAATTTTGCGCTATCGTCGATCCTTTTTTTGGCAATTGCAACGCAAAATCAGTTTCTGAGGTTTACTCTACTTTTTTAGTCAAACAAGGCTTTAACGTCGATTTATTCTTGCACAACAGTTAAATTTTCGCAACAGTTGCAAGAAAATCTAGCAACAGTGATCGTAACGAGAAAGAATAGTAACGGATACCAGACTTTCCGGTAACGGCTATAAAAGTAATTTTCATTTTTTACCTAGAACTATATTTTGTCGATTGTGGTAAAAAATGAGAATAGTTTAAGGACCGGAAATAAAAATTTCTCTCAGTGTACAAGGAACGATTTCGGAGGGGTCTGTAAGTCCCGTTGGCGATAGGACGGCGAGGACGGAGGAGGGCAGAGGCGGTTCAACGACCTCGGGAACACTGCCGAGTATTTGGAGATGAGGAAACATAAACACGACGACGACGGCCGCGTTATCAGCAGCGGAGGCGACATCGGCGAGTATTTCGCATACGGCGAAGGCGGCGAACCCGATGAATCCATGCTCTCCAGGCATCGCCCGAGTACAATGCCCCGGTTGTTTCTCCGCCGCCATATTCGTGACGTAAGAAACACCGAGCCGAAATTATAAATAAACGTATCACGTGTCTTCCAGCAAGTATTTCTCTATGCCGGCTGCCTGCCGATCCCGAGCATCGATCTCGCGTTCATTGATTTTTTGCGTCGCCTTCGATCCCCCCGAAGAAGAAATTGTTTCGTTGATAACGACGTGGAAAATTAAACAAATTTCGCATAACGCGTGGTTCGAATCTCTGCACTGAGAGACGTTTCATTTGCTGCAGTAACTAGAAAAATTCAGTAAAGCGGGTATCGATAAAAAAATTATGAAAAACGAGGTACGCCTAAACATTTTGCGCTATCGTCGATACTTTTTTGGTTATTGCAACGCAAAATCAGTTTCTGAGGATTATTCTACTTTTTTAGTTAAACAAGGCTTTAACGTCGATTTATTCTTGCGCGAGCATTAAATTTTCGCAACAGTTGCAGGAAAATATAGTAACGAGAAAGAATAGTAACGGATACCAGACTTTCCGGTAACGGCTAGAAAACGAATTTTCATTTTGCGCCTAGAACTATATTTTGTCGATTGTGGTAAAAAATGAAAATAGTTAAAGACTGAGCGGTAACCGCAATTAAAAATTTCTCTCAGTGTATTACATGAATTTTTAGTCAAGTCGTCAAACATTTATGCCAATTATTCGGTAACGATTAATTTCAATCTCGCCATAAATATATGTCATCAAATCAATATGACACCTGAAATAAAAATAATTTATCGTTTTCCGCGACGTTTTTACTTTGTAATTAGGTATCTTTTTTTTATACGTATTGTAGATTCCATAAACTATCTGCAGAAAGTTTAATGAATTTTTCTAGAATAGAAAAATGATTATCGAGACTGGTACACGTTTTAGCAAAAAAAAAAAAAA
Organism: Neodiprion lecontei; assembly: GCF_021901455.1. NCBI lineage: Eukaryota > Metazoa > Arthropoda > Insecta > Hymenoptera > Diprionidae > Neodiprion > Neodiprion lecontei. The sequence continues at coordinate 3,933,013 of NC_060262.1, forward strand.
AAATTCGATTCCGAGACCCGATGTTTCTTTTTTTCTTTTTTTTACAAATCGAAAGCAAAAATAAATTTCGCGTCTAATTTCTCTCGAGGTACGTACAAGATAAATATAAAAAGTTTGATCGATGAGAAGAGATGAAGGAAAAAAGAAGAAAAATTCATCGCAAAGAATGCTTATATACCAATTGGCGAAAGAAAATTGGCCGCACATGCAAGCAATACCGAGGTTGATTCAATAAATTTGCAATAATCGTCAAGGCTGCGCGATAAGGTTTATTCGCAACGTTTGTATGCATTATATACGCGTGTATGACACTCGTAGATATAACGCGTGTACATGTATGAATGCGTAATACGTGTTTGGGTGGGGGTTGAATCGATATATAACATCTAAAAATAAATCACGCGAGAGTTGAATGGTGGCAATTTTTCGAATACGTTGCCTATCCAACTTCCACAGCTGTTTATTTAGCGTCGAAAACCGCGCGGCGAAGTTTGAACCGGAATTTTTGCATCGTTCGTCGTCGTCGTATTTGCTTCGAGTATTTGATTTTTATCGCCTTTTTAACACAACTGTTTCAGTACTCGTAGTGCGGCGATAAAAGTGATGCATAAAGTGTAACTCGAACACCAAACTTTTTACCACTGTGTCGCATTGCAAACCTCGCGTTATGTTTCTCAGAGAATTTTTCAAGCGTGGAAATTTATCGATGTGTCGATATTTTTTTTACAAATTTTCTCTCAGTATTTTTTATTCACCACATTTCAAGTTCTTCGATGTTCCATTTTTGTTAAAATATTATACAATTGAGTTACATAGATATTTACTTATATATATATATATATATATTAATTAGTTTAAACGTACAAAATTTTGGAAAACTGAAAGGAGGAAGAAATGAATTCGTAAGTTTATCGCTCTTCAATGTTCTCTAGCATCGCTGAACAGTTTTTGTTTTTAATTTTTTTTTTTCATCTTTTCATCGCTTATTACGATTAATGAATATTTTAAAACATCATTTACCATCAATATTCAATCACAATTCTAAAATTTAAAATTTTTATCAGGTAATTGAAGCAATCGGTGAAATATTCTATCGAGGAAGTGATTTAAAAAAATTTTCCTTTATCGATATCGTTGTGCATCAAAGATCGCGTGCATGATTAAAAGTAGTTTTATAAAATATGAAGAAGAAAAAAAAAACTACTGAGGAACTGGATGAAAGGGAAAAAAAAGGAAATAAAAAAAAAAAAAGATTGCAATTATCGACGATCGTAATTCTAGTAAGGCGGCTACAGATAAAGAAAAGACTGCCAGAGGTGTCAACGAACTGAACAGCCATACGCAATCTGCATGTATTGGTGTATATACATGTGCATGCATACCTGCTCATGAAAGAAAAAGAGTTGTAGAAAAATAATCATAATACGAGGAGAGATAAGAGTATTTCCCGTGCAAGATAAAAGAGTGATATGAAAATGCCGAAATGATTATAATACTCGTGACAATAATTTTTTGTCATTAGCAATAATGTGCAACAGTGAACACACTTACAAGGTGTACGAATTGTTCATTTTTTGATGGATAAACATATTTTTTAAATAAATTCGACGGATGAAAATATAGTTGAATAATTCTGACCGAGCGATTTTTAATAAGATACAAAAAAATGAAGTGGAATTAACTGACGATAAATATCATAAAATATTTTTCGAAGTGTCTGAAATTGAAGGAGATAATCGACATTCGTACGTGACTGTTATAAGTTATATATCGCGAAAATCTCTTGACACTTGAAAATGAACCGCGCGTCTATGCAACTCTTATGAAAAATGAAATCTATTTGTTTATTACAATTCTTAACGAGAGAAATATGAGAAAAACTTTCTTTTTTTTTCATACACACGCGTGAAGTGCCGGAGTTGTGATAATTTTTGTACACGATGTTTCACGCGTACATTTTCAAAACATAGTATAATATTTTTTTGACAATCTCCTAAACGCTAGTTTTATGAATAATTGAAATAACCGTGCCACGCCTAGATTTCTTTTTTTTTTTTCCCCCGAGATAATTACATCAGCTTAAATATCCTCCCAAACAATCTTCCCACAAATTGTACCAACCAAAAGAATTTCCTGGTGTGTTTCTACGATTTATCAGTTTTCCTTAAACGATTTCAACACTTCCTGAAATGGTTAGCTATGCCAACGAATAAAACAACAGTTTCCCGAACCCACAATCGTATAAGAACAATGTACAATAGAAATCTAAAAACCATTACAAACTCCTCAATCTCGATTGATCCGAACAAGTGTGTCAATTATTCAAAAATACCCGTATCAAATAACATTTTGCCTGTAAAAAAACGAATAAAAAAAAAGAAAGAAAACAAGCACGCAAAATTCGTACACGGTTCAGACAGTCATTTGTTAACCAAAAAAAAAAAAAAATGAAAGAAGGAAAGAATGAAAGATGAAAAAAAAAAAAAAACAAATTCACCGGCGTGCAGGGAAGCATTCAAATTCGAATGAGAGAGAAGATTGAAATCAAAGGAATAACAAGGGGACGAGCAATCAGGGGTTGTTGATATAGAGAAGGGCAGCCGTTCCTGGCGCGCATCGTTATTTCCTGTTTTTTTACGATTTTTCCCCATCATGATCATCATCGTCGTCCGTCATATCCCGATTTCTTTTTTGCGTACGTTTTTTTTTTTTTTTTTTTTTTCAAAGTGTATTTTTTTTTTACCAACTCCCACACACGGCTACACACGCTCGAGCGAAAGTTTATACCCCGGAGGGCTATTGTCCACCCTTTGTATCGCTCGACAATCACGACCTACCCCAAGCTCCCATTCCTGTACACGCCGTGATCCGCCCGCTCTTACGCACATGTCATTATAAGGGTGGAAAAAAACCGGAGAGACGGATCTGAAACCTCTCTATACATGTGTTTATAAATATACGTATGTATGCACGTATGTATGTATGTATTTAAGCCCGTGGCCAAAGCGTGAGCGATGACTGTCGCAGCGGGCATGACTGATGAACCGGCAAACTTTCCGTCATCCCTTATATTTCTCTAGCAGAACCCGCGACCCCTTCCTCTGTATTTATACACGATGGACGCTTTATTATAAATGTGTGGAAAACTGCAGTGCGCTACGCAACTCATTCCGCGGGGGTGAATCAAGATGGACATTTTATAACGTTTGGGTTACAAATTGCCAAGAGCGTAGTGAAACGTTCGTGCGACAGTTGTTTTTAACAATCTCTCAAAATTTTTCGGTCACCGAAGACCGTTTCAAAGATTGTTGAAATGAAAAATTACGGTATTAATGCTTACCGAAATTCGTTGGTTTCGACTCGAACTTTAACCCTAGACACTTGTGTGAGGTCAAGTTTACCGCAGAATCTAATTTAACGTACAATTTTAAAATCAGGGTTGCTTGTGCGAGTGATTGAAAAAACTTTGGGATATCGGTGGAAATTTTCACAGGTCTGAGTTACTAGGTTTGATATTGCGAGTGCTCTTGTCTGCAAGAAAATAAACGGGGCTCTACGGTGATAAAGCAAATACATGGAAACACGGAAAATAAAAGGCAAGATCATATATTCGAGATAATACCTCGTTTATTCGTAACATGCTTTTTATATCGAAGGGATGATTTCCTTGCTTGAATTATACAGGGTGTAACTTTCGTTACAATGTATAAAACAATTTTTCATTAACACCAAATTTTACCGACCCATTCGACTTGAGTTAGCATTAATAAGCTGTTTAAACTATTTACAGACTAAAAATTAACCGGGAAATCGATGTTATTCCGTGTTGCAAATTTTTCGAAATTTGTTGGATTAGTTTGACTTCTGAGTAGTCGAGCCCCTTTCGAGATGTATGATTTAAACTCTCGGTCAGTCGTTTTCAATTAGTGTCAAGTAAGGGACATCAAGCTCGCATTACAGTATTTTATTGTACACATAAATACAATGAGTCGAAAAACCGAGTAGATACGCGGTTCAGGCATAAATCCAATTAGTTCTTTATAAGAAATTATTCTACCGTTCCGTGAAATGAATTTTCATGTCGTTTCTTACGGAATACATTAAAGGCTGCCGAAGAATTCCAATAAAAATTGCATGATTATCGATTTCGGAATTCTCTGTACGATTTTCAATATAATATTACAGGTTTGACTTGAGATGTAAAATCACTCTAACGGCCAAAAAAAAAAAAACGCCCAACTTTGACGATTTGTTTTGGGAGTATGAAAAAAGGGATAGGATTTCTTTTCAGGGGGTTTATTTTGATGCAACATGGCGGCGAGTGAGTCAATTTTTGAATTCTGCTGTTTTTTAAACTCCTTTACGGAAGGACGAATTTCTCGTAAACTACAAGATCTTGAACAAAAACCAACAAATTTTTTAATCTATATACTATTGCGTGTAGAACTACGTTGAAAGTCGAACGTAGATTGTACGACATTTGAAATAATGATAAAATAAACACACATAGCTTAAACACAAAAAAATCCCAACAGCTTAGAACACTAGATACGAACTTTGTCTTCTAGTAAATCTCGAAAAACAGCCGAAATAATTCTGGCGCAAAACACAATCTTGCAACACAGCTGATACCTTGTGGTCACTGACGATCCCCGTCTACTTTGCAAGACTGCTTACGGCAAGACTGACATACTTAGACTGCCCTGAATGACGCTCGAGGATATCGGTCATCTTATCTATCAACAAATGGCGGTATAAGTAAAATTTTCAAATATTCAAGTTACGAAAATCTCGATTAAAAACCCTCAGGTACCGAACGATCCCAAGGTGCCAATTAAAGTTTAAAAAGTTGAAGATTAAAAAAAAAAATAAAAGAAAAAAACGGCAACGTATTTCCACGGAGAATGTAATTGTAAAGCTACTGTAAAAATTTCAAAATCGATCCATGCAACGGTGTTCAAGTAACCCGTGTCCACCCAGTTTGAAAAAAATGCTTTCGAGAAAAATGTGTTCAAAGTTTTACGAGCATTCGGTCCGTACTACGAAGTACTGTGACGATTTCGATAATTCGCCTCAGAAATAAAGAAACAAAAAATTCTCACCATAGGATCAACTGGATATTATTTTTACGATCCCGAAATATTGCCGAAGACGTGAAGAAGAAAAAAAAAGAAAATGGAGCTTCCCAAAATCCTGGAGTAGTGTTACAATTTAACTCTCGTCCGAAAATGGGGAGGGGGGGAATCTTGTCAAAGGAGATCAAAGATCGTTGAGGGAAATTGGAAAGCTTGCATATTTTGCTACGGTGATGGACCCCGGCATGGCGCCGTGCAACGCCGGAGGAATTGAGAGGATGGATGCGAACGGATCGAGCCGATGCCGGGTTTATACTATACATCCGCGATATAAAATGGAGATCCATCAAATTCTCCGTGGCATCAGAATCGAGGCGAAAACCAGTTTGGCCAGTTTAGAGAGACGTCCATCGACCATTCCCGGTCGCCCCACGGGCACCTAACCTCATCCTCATCCTCGACTCTTTCTCGCTCGAACGCTGCATTCGCCAGCCTTTGCGAGGACTCGATCATGGCGGGGTGGAACTCGAAACTTGCCATGTTTATAATCCGCTCTTCTAGATTTCTGTAACCGATTTGTAGTAAAAGAAAATGAAAAAAAAAAAAAAAACAATATATTAAAAAGATTCTTTTGCTCGTTTCAGAGGTTAGCTGTCAATATTTCCGCATCACAGAATGGAAGACCAAGAATCGAAGTTGAAGAGCGATGGGAATTTTGGAGCAGAGGTATCAATGCGACGATTGCAGTATGTGAAAACGACTCTTTGGTAATATTGAAATCAATGTTGATAATGTTTTTCGATGTGATGGAAAAGAATTCGATATTATTCTAGTCATTTTTGAGGTTAGGAGTGTAAAGCGGTCGGCTGAAAACGGGGGGATTATGAATCAACAAAATTGATTGCAGGAACTCAGAGTCGAAGAATCACGTAAGCTTTGGAGTAGAAAAATCAGTCTGTGAAGTAGATTTTTTGGATAATTTTATATGAATTTTGAGGACGTTTTCGAGGTTGGGGGTTCGGAAGTAATTTTCGTTTCTGAAAATTCGATTTTCGTGTCTGAAAAAATCGGAGCCGTGATTAATCGACTTATCCGGGACTTGACTAGAGACCAAAATGGCGCCGAATTTCGTACGACTTTGAATCCTTCGAAAAAACCTAGCATGTATAAAAATCGCTGCGATGGTAGAGTTGATGCGCTGCGCGAGGATAAGGAATATCGGAAATCGTGGTGGGTATTGGAAATGACGAGGAAAGCAAAGATGCCGGCGGAGGAGCGGCCGCTGCGGCTTGACGAGAGCAAAAACTAGAAGAATACAAACCGACGAAGAACCAACAAAACGTGAAACCGGTCCGAAGTACACGACACTCGAAAGTCCGAGTCCAAGTCCGAGAGCCCGAGTCCATCCTCGTCCTACCTCAACGTCAGGGGTACCAACCTCGGCGAGTCCCGGCCGAAGGACCAGACCGGGTTTAAAAACTCACCGTAGCGTCTCTCGGCTTCTCTCTCTTCCTCTTTTTCCTTTCGTATCTTCATCCTTCTCGCTCCGGATGAATGACTGACTCTCCCTCCACAAGTTCGCCTTGCTGGCTGAAACTTCTTCGACGTCCGTATATTGCGGTTTGGTTTATTGGTATATAATTTAGTTTTCGACTCGTACGGTAAGTCTTAAGAATAAGGAACAAAGGTAGAAAGTTGGACGAATTGCAGGGATATACGTTGTTTTTCATTTTCTTCGAATGTTTCTTTTTTTTTCCGATACGTTGCAAGGCGTGGTAATTTCGTCTTGGAGAAGAAAAAAAAAAAAAAAAAATTTCTTCCAATCACACAACTTTGCGGCAAATCATCTATTTACAAAGAAAATGTTTTTTTTTCACATTGCCGTTTGTTTCCATAATTGTGTAACGAATTTTCAATATTCCTCAACAATTTCGATAGATCTTCCGAAGGTGCTGGATCTGGAACGTTTTAAATAGCATTTAATTCTAAATTAGCCGACAATTACGCTTTACGAACACGTAGGTAAAAAAATAAGCAATCGTTTCAGATCGAGGCACAGAGTTTGCCATTGTTACATCCAAAGTCGGTATGTAGTACCTACATAATCATATATACAGTGAATTACCGACGACCAAATGATCCGTCGTCTGCTAAAATTTAACGCGCATGCGCTACAATTCAAGAGCGGCTATTTGCCAGGGTGACCAACCGTCATAAAGTTAGACAACAGTTCGACACGATGTACATAACCTTAAAAATTTCTACAGTTTTTGGTGTTTAGTACAACTGCGTGTCAGCAGCAATTGTCAATTTTTTACCAATTTTTGAGCTCAAGTTCGTCGCGCCGAACTGTTGTCCAAGTTTGCTACGGTTGGTCACCCTGGTAAACAACCGCTCACGGATCATAGCGCATGCGCGTTAAACTTTAGCAGACGACGGACCATGGAGTCCTTAGGAATTCAGTCTGTACATGTATAAATGCGTAAAACCGACTAATGAATAATTGATTAATAGTTGCCTGTTAGGCAAGCCGCGGGGCCGTGTGACCGTCAAATGTTAGAATGTTTTAAAATGGCGGCTCGAAGGCCAGGCCTGGTTTTTACAACGACCGGTTTAGAAGCAATGCGGTCCCGATTCTAGTCGCGTATATAACTCGCCGGTATTGGTTTCCTCTCCTCTCCTCTCCTCATCGCCAGACCGATCCTCCGCTTCCCTCCCCTCGGCATTGGGATCCTCACATATGCACAATAATCCCACACGCGTAAGTACACAAACGCCCGATACTTGCCGGCCAATGAAAGGGCTGAAAAATCGGCGGCAAAAAATTGGAATCAGTTCCGGAGAACCAATCTCGATCTGATGATTTAGAAGTGGGTGGAGTGCGCCGAGTTCCGTTCCTCGCCTGACACGCATCAGGCCCCTCTGGATCTTTGGGCCTTGCCGTAAAAATGGCCCGAGAATTGGGCACCGAATTGTTTCTTTCTTTTTTCTATCTCTCTCTCTCTCTGTGTCTTTTTTTTTTGGGGGGGGGGGGGGCGGAGGATGGACGGGGACTTTTTGTTTTCGCAGGTTTCCTCGAGACAGCAAGATGGCTTCTTCCTCATCTTTTTGTCCCTGCGGTTGTCTTGCATCTTGCTGAACGCGAGGAGAGGAGGCGAAGAAGAAGTCTGCGGATTGCGGTGCAAAAAGCACTAAATAACGGCGTAAAAAACGGCGAATCGCGAACTCCGAGTGAAGAGTACCGGGTGCTGTGAGAGAAACCTAAGGAACTGAGAATCGTCCGGCAGATGTCTCGAGGAGTGTAGGTATTCCTGCCTGCTCGCCTGCCTGACTGCTTGCCTGACTGCCTGTCTACTGTACTACCTATGGCCCGGGCGTGTAAGTATAGGGATGGATACGAGAGGAATTATATGCGAGGAATCGTACAAACCCTTCAGCGTTAAGCCAGGCAGATATGGCTATGTTCACACTGCCGGCATATATATATATATATACACACCTCTGCCTCTCCGGGTGAACAGATGTTCAGCGCGAAGGCTTGCGAACTTGTCTATTAAAATTTGTGCGTATATTACACGCATTATACATCGTGGGTCACGTACCCGCGTAGGTACTGAAAAATGGTTCACTGGATATTAGTAGATAATTTTCAAGCCCAACCTCTGGTACGCTGATTGTGAGAAAAAATTTTTGGTCCGGTTACCGCTCGGTCCTTGACTATTTTCATTTTTTACCACAATCGAAAAATATGGTTCTAGGTAGAAAATGAAAATTAGTTTTCTAGCCGTTACCGAAAAGTCTGGTATCCGTCACTATTCTTTCTCATTACGATCACTGTCGCTAGATTTTCTTGCAACTGTTGCGAAAATTTAACGCTTGTGCAAGAATAAATCGACGTTAAAGCCTTGTTTAACTAAAAAAGTAGAGTAAACCTCGGAAACTGATTTTGCGTTGCAATAATCAAAGAAGAATCGACGATAGCGCTAAATGTTTAGGCGTAACTCGCTTTTCGCAATTCCAACAATATTCAAATAGTTTTTTTAAAGATATCTGTTTTACTGAATTTTTCTAGTTACTGTAACAAATGAAATTTTTCTCGGTGTATAAAAAGCCAAATGGGCTTTTCCATTTTGCAAGATCGTCAGTTGAACTAGAAAAATTCTGACTACACGTTGTTACGAATTTTCGTTATTCGATACGTCACCACTAAAAATTGTTGCCCTGGCAAATTATTATAAATTTTTTTTGCCTTTTTTAGTTAATACACGCGTTTTTATAATGTTTGCAAACTTTCAGTCAAAATCAAACATACGCTCGGACTGGTTTCTCAACTTTCCACGCAGCGGAAATCTAAAATCACGGTGGAAGTATTCGATATTAATATCTCTTACGGCCCTTTTTAATTGCCTAATTTTCTAATTTAATTTGACCTTTGTTTAACAAAGAAATCTTAAAGAACGTGAAATTTGAGAAAGCAAAAATCAACTCCTGAACTGGAAGTGAAATTTGATCGGTACCTACAAGTGATTTAAAGTGTTTTGTATAAGTAGGTACCTCCACAACAGGTCAGACAACGTGTCCCTGCGGCGTGTAAAGTATCGAGGCAATGAACGTGTCGAGGATCAAGACCGAGACGAAGTTTCTTTTAAAACGCGAATGACCGGTTGTTCCGCTTCCCAGAATGCACCTCCGTACACTTGCCGGTTAGTGTGTACCAACTACATCGTGCGTTGTCCGCGCAAAATGGTACCGCCTGAAATATCTGATTTAATTAGATCGATTCTAGGAGGAAGAAGCATCGATCGGATCGCGCGGCCGACCGTCGGAAAAGATATCCCTCGAATTGTTTTCCTCTCTTTGCTTTTATCATCCTAATTGTATCGCAGATTCCACTTTGCTTTTTTTTTTTCCATTCACGTTCACCTCGTTATACGTGAACCTCCGTCATCCATCTTATTGTATTACGTACTGTATACACGAGTATACAAGTTTAGAATGCAATTAACATACATTTCTCGCCTAACATTCATGGACAAGTACCTACGTAGATTACGTAGAATCAATAGAAGCTTTCACACTTTGTTCTTTTAGCTGTATAAAATACACGTGTAGTTTTGTATTGTATAAAAATTCCGAGGAAAACCTTGCCGATCGTTATATTTTCTAAAACTGCTTTGGCTCTAGAGTTTAATATCCGATATATACATAATATTACACGTTTCGACTTGGAAAATATAAAAACGAAAGTTTTGAAAAACTTGGCGTCGAGTCAATGAAACTGATTGTGAGTTTGATTGGGACATTTTATTAATCCAGAAATATATGATGATACTTCACGGATTTTCAACGAAAAAATCCAATCGGTTCGATAATCGTATCGATTTTTATAATTCCAAAATAGTGTTATTTGGTCTGTTTCAAAGAATAATTAGAACTGATTTTATCGATGGTATGAAAGTTATACTCTATCAAAATTACATGTCTTCTGCTTTTTCATTTTTGTTACACTAGAAAGCTATTCTTTGACCTCGATAACTTTAGGATAATTTTTCAAGCCTTGATATCATTATAACATCCCTCTTTCATAGATTCATTTAGTAGATCGTACGTCTGATACATTATTATAATAATTGACCTCAGAGTTTCAAACGAATTCGAGAAGTTGGAGTAAAAAATAATTTCCGTTCACTCAAATTCCAACTTGTCGCGATATTCCTGAATCGATGTAACAAAGGAAACGACTGTAAGTAATATCAATACACCTCCTGAGATTGAAAAGATGATAAACGAAATTTTACGGTTAGAAAACGTATCGTCAATAAAACGTATCACCAAACTTGTGTTATCCTTATCGAAAAATAATCTCGGAAGACTTTATCTTCATTATCGTGCTTCACGTATTTTATACGTTGAAATAAACTTCGCTAACGAAACTTTTTCACGTATCACGTAGTTTATAAACGTATACAAGTTTTCAAATCGAATGAAATATTTGTCATTTTTGCATATCGAATATTCTTTACGTTGAAACGATGTAATAAAGCCAACCACAAATTAGTCGACCTGTAATTAAGAGCCTCGTTTTCATATCATCGATAATTTTTGTTGCAGTTTTTTTTTTTGGTAATAATTCTTGCCTTCTCTCTCTCTCTCTCGTGATATTCCAGCAAAGTAAAATACGATTGCTTTTGATCAGTGATTACGAAATCGTGATATTTAATCAGAACGTGCGACGCGGCTAGTCTGCGTATAATTGTATCGGTATTGGCATATATTTATACTGCTCGAAATAAATCGGTTATACACATGACCATTGTCCATTGTCTTTAGGCCGAGATCGATGACGATTGGTTTGATACACGCGCGGCTTGGACTGCAATTTGATAAACAATAGACACCAATGCGTCAGAGTGATACGCTATGCATAATTAGTCACGCGTTCGGAAATAAATTAGTCATCGCGATATTCTACGTCTAAATTATACAGAGCAAATTCCTAACGACTGCAATGTTCGTCGTCATCTTCTAAAGTTTAACGCGCATGCGCTACATTACGAGCGCAACTATTTTCCAGGGCTACCAACTTTATCTAACCTCAAAAATTTTGCACAGTTTTCAACTGAGCGCAACTGCCACCGACGAGTGTCAAGATTTTTTAGGTTAGAGACGGTTGGCTATCCTGGCAAACAGTTGCGTTCGTTATGTAGCGCATGCGCGTTAAATTTCAACAGACTCGCGGACATGCAGTCGTTGGGAGTTCTCGAATTATATCTTTGTTAAACGGCTGTGAGGACATGCGTCTCGAATTCCAGATCTGAAATTATTACCCAATCACGATAAATGTCCGTTTCAACGATGTATCGATTAATCGGTTGTTTGGATTTTATTTTTATTTTTCTTGTACTGTATTTCTCTGTTTGTAATGTGGAAAAAAAGAATTATCGTCATATCGGCGATAACAAGAGCAAGAAAATATATCAGCCACGCTGCTGAAGCGACACGAATTTCTGCGAACTGTATTTTTCGTACAAATTCTGCGTGTTGAAGCTATAAATCGATTGAATGATATTCGAACGCTTTTTTACCAATGATTACCGATATTCCTGCTATGCGACGCTATCGTGCTTGGATAAGGAATCATTTCCACTACCGTAGAGATAAATTTTAATCCATTGAATCGAAACTCAAATATAGTAAATTAAAATTATTTCCGAAGGATCACGATCTCAAAGTCTCGATTCGCCAACCTTTTTTTTTTTGCCAGGAAAGCATTCGATTGATAATATCGATGGAAAAATTCTTCGATTCAAATCAGATTCCATTGCGATTTGTGAAAATCTGGATAAAATGAAGGAGGATTAAATAATATACAGCATTTATCGAACGCAACGTACGCAACTTTTTTTAAAATTAAGTTTAAAAAATTTAAAAAACGTCACTGCAACGCGACGCGGAAATGAGGACCAAAACAATTCTCTGCTGTCAACGCTGTAAAGCACGTGAGCTGTTCTTTGTCCGCGAATGATGAGAGAGAAGAATGAAGAGAAGGAAAAATCTCTCTTATCTGAAACCTCTCTTTCTTCCTGCGGAAGTAAGAACGCGCGAACATTGTGCACACATATATAAATATGTATATATGCAGTATAATAATACGTACAATACGTTTACCGAGCGTATTCAGGGTTTTCAGTACATAATATTATACAAATCACCAGAAATTTAACTGAAAAAGTAGGGTGAGCCTTAGAAACTGATTTTACGTTGCAATTACCAAAAAAAAGATCGACCATAGCGCAAAAAGGGTTAGGCGTAGCTCGTTTTTCGTAATTCCAACGATATTCAAACAGTTTTTTTTTTTTTAACGATACCCGTTTTACCGAATTTTTCCAATCACTGTAACAAATGAAATTTTCCTCGTTTCACGAATAAAAAATTTTAGCATATAAAATAAATAAAATGCATAGAACTGTAAGCGTGAAAAAATAAAAGCCGACATCCGCCCCCACCTCGTAGGTATAGCCGCTCGGATCGGGCTGCTTCTGCATTCGTGACCTCGGCATCCCGCCGGTTACGTCACACCCTTCTAAAAAGGTGGGAGGCCTCGACTCCACACAGCGAAACTTGGCCGTCTATTACTAGGTTCCTGGCTCCCTGTATCGGCGCTTAGGCGACCAATAGCCGCTCTGGAACCCGGGTCCCCTTTCTAAACTACTCGAAGCGGAGGCGGCCGTCCCTGCCTGCGCCTCCGGCACCGATTAGAATATTTCGGCAATGGTCGACCGGAACTATGAACGCGAAATGGCCGCCCCCGGACTCATCGGAGGTACGAGAAGACCCGGATTTTTTTTTATAATTACAGTCGTTGAACCTGCTTCACCACCTTTTGGGGCCTCAAAAACGATTTTCTTCGATGTACGGACACTGATAGTGCGAAGCGGTGTGACGCCTTGAAAATCTGCAAAGATAATTTTACCGCCCCAGAATTTGAGCACGTGGTAAACACCGCGAATAATAAATTTTATCGGTTGAGTCTGATAATTGCCTCGGTTTTTGACGCACCCTGCATGGAGGTTGAAATATCCTATCGAATTGTTTGTAACGAAAACAAGCGAAGACTTTACGTATATAATGGTGAGTTGGCTTTGAAATTGCTTGGAATTTACCGTAATTGTAGTTCGAATGTCAAGTTAGGTGCAGTATAATTTTTATTTTTGTCTTATCTAATTGCGGCGAGGATCGGATTATTAACCATTTGTTTACGCGCTAACTCGGATAGCTGTTACGTTGTATATTATTGCGCTTCGTGAAGGTTTCGTGAAAAATTTCTTATCCACTAAAATTCCCCACCACCGCTCGAACAATATTTTACGAACATTACTTTTCCTCATAATTTTATGATTCAAGTACACATTCCGATTGTCCAGGTCCTTTCAAATTTCTGTACATACTCTACAGCCTCGGGCGATTTCATGAATTTATTCACGGTACTTGATGCCCAAAATTTATACTCATCGTTATAACATGGATATTCACTTCATCTAATTTACCGTAATAAAATCCTACGCAAAAATCCTAAAATAGCGAGAAGTATTTAAATCCACTCGTTTAAAAAATTTCTTGCCGAATCAGACGAGTGTTTCAAAAATAGCGCCAACGTACTTTCACAATTATTTACATCTTTCAAACTGAATACCTTCCGAGTAAAAATTGCCTCGCTGCAAAATATCGACGATAATATTGTTGCTCGATACAATAAAAAAAAAAAAAAAAACACAACAAAGCAAGCCAAGTTTTTCGCGCCTACGCGTACGAAGCGCGATGCTTCCCTTAAAATCTTACCGTCTAGCGCTGCTCGTGCTTCTCAAGTTTGCGACGGAATTTCAAAGAGGGGAGGCGGTGGGTAGGAAGTAAAATGCGGGGCCCTATGCAGGCCGGCTTCCTTTGTCCATGGGTGACCCCCCGCGCGTTGGCGGGGCCCGTTGGCTCCGCTCGCTACTCGAGCGTGGGCCCCGAAAGAGGGGGGGGGGGATAGGGGGGCACAGGAGCCGGGATTCGAAGAGGCAGGAGAACGAAGAACGGAGCAGCCGTGCAACAGCAGCAGCAGCAGCAGCAGCAGCTCAACCGGCGAGCAAGAGTATTCGGGACAAGGTCAGAAGCCCTGGTTGCCGCAAACGAGAACGGGCAAAAGACGACGAGAACCCTGCGCTTGTGCTGCCACCGCACACTTTCACTCGGTTCGCTAACTTTGCCAAACCACGCACGGTGCGCCGACTTCGATACTCGGGCGAGAGTATTTTCTTAGTGTTGGTCAAACTGCGTACGTAATTTACGTGCGCATGCGTACAGCATGTATCTCGTACGTATGCGCGCGCACACGTTTCGGCTGCTCGTTACTTCTTGTGCCAAAAGCATAATTTTGCGAAGAGGGTTTGTGTGTGTGTGTGTGTGTGTGCGTGGATGGAATTTGCATGTAATTTAGGTACGTTTGACATATACGATAGCATTTACGTTGACTTTTAGGATACGTTGTAGAGGTTCGTACAAAGTGGGTAATAGGTATGCCGAATTAAACATCTTAACTCTAAAATAACTCCCTGGGTTTTAATAGATCGATTTATGGATTGATGGAGTTTATTTATACCTTAACAACAATTATGCAGCGGTATTAGATGGTTTATAGAGAACGCGTCGAGATTTACACGGTGTATTAAAAGTGAACGGAAAGAAAGATACGGTGAACATAATCTAATTTACTTGTGCTAGACTTAACCTAGAAAAGATGGAGAAGCGGGATATAAGAAGGACGGAAAAAGAATAGAGGATGTATGTAGATGTACGTGTTGTGTATGGAATTGGGAACAAGGATAGTCAATATTTATTGAATCGTTTGTTTTTTATTCTCCAGTGTGAATCAATTGGGTAACCCGCTACAAAACCTGGTTCTTTGTAGCTGAAATCAAGTTCCAGACATCCGTGCACAATATGGCTGCCGTTGACACGCTTCAAATTTTATTTTGCGTGTGAAATTTTTTCTAGCTATTGTCTGTCGTTGAACGTTATTTTACGTCAAATAAAATGACGGCAGGAATAGCTGAGGTACGATTTTATCTTGAATCAGTTTCCGATTAGCGAGAATCCAGACCACGGACCCTACTCGTTCCTCCGAAACGTAGGTTATTCCTTGATAAAAAATCTGATTAAATTCTAGGATATCCGATGGGTGCTAACAATAATAATAAAAAAATCAAAATTTCGCAATAATGTTTCTTAACAATATACAGAGAATTATTGTAGTCAATAAATTGCGGTATATTTCAAGGACCTTGAAGATATCTGTACGTAGAATCGCTGTTGGAGCCTAAGTAGGTATATATGAGTTAAACGCAACAGCCCATATACATGCCTAGACGGAGGTTGAACAATGAATGCTCACGAAGCTATTGCACTCTGTATAAGTGATGTCAGCGTGCAGTAGGCTAAAAGAACAATGGAAATTGATATGTTGCGAAACTATCATTCGCATTTTGTTTTTGTTTTTTTTTTTTCTCTCTTCTTCCTTTTCACCCTTCTGTTTTGACTGCACGACGATCGTGAATCTGATTAACGCGTAATGTCGTAATGTCGAGAGGAAACAATTACCACCAGAGACTGATGAGTCGAATTTGAAAATAAATTTTTGCGCGAAAAATTTCGAAACAAAATCAACCGCATCAAAACGCTAGCGGTTGAATTCCGCACAGTTATCTTCAATTACAGTTTACGATGATCGAATAAAATCGCAGTTTGTTAAAAAAAAAAAAATATGCTATATAAGAATTTCTCACTCAAAAGTAGAAAGAGAAATTGTATAAAAATAACGAGCATAAATATAATACTCGTGCTTTGACTTGAATATAAAAATAAAGTATTTATTTATGTATACCAAGCTACTCAGATAAGAGAATTCGCACAGCGTGACAAGTGAACGACTTATTTACGAATTACGTCGAGCAGCATGAGCGTTCGTGGCTTGTTCGCGATTGAACATGTGTAAATAATTATTACAATTGCACATATTGTGCGATGGAGGCAAATGAGAAAGAGTGAAAATAAGCGAATACACGCGTATCGTACATTCGTGTGCAGTAAATGAAATGTTCAGTGCACCGTGAACCGATTATTATATGCAAATATACATATTTATATATATATCACATGCGAGAGGGAATTATTCTTCAATACACGGAGCCGATTATCGACAACCGAATGTGTGCGGTGCGTGTCCGGTCGTCAACATATTTTCATACTAATTCTGATTGGCGATTAAAACTGCAGCACTGCAGGGAGGAACGATCTAACAGCCGGCGGGCTGGCAACAGAGAATGATGAAAAATAACGGTCTCGAATCGTCTTTTGTGCAGTCAACTGATGCGCAGCAAAGAACGACGAAAAAATGTGGAAAACATCGGTTATAAATGGAAAAAAAAGTACAGGGAGGTGGAAAAAAAATCGATTGAAATGAAAAAAAAAAAAAAAGAAAAAAAGAAAAAATATGCACACTTCTACCGATACGTACGCGCGATATTGAGGTTCGAAAATATGCAACGTAACGTGGCGTATACCTTTTGCATCTCGGTTGACAATATGGGAATTGAAAAACATTAAATATACGAGCATTGTTCGATACCTTTTCAGATTAATCGATATTAGCAAATATAGACCGTCTGAAATGTTATTGTTTTAAGGAGAGGAAATTAAAGCCTCGTGCAAAACGCCGAGTCGAAGCTTATAATTAAGGCACGCGTGTGCGAGAATGAGAAGGTGTAATGATTGTACACAGGTATAATGCACTCGTCTCAATGCGGAATGCTACCAGCTATTGTCATTCGTCACACTGGTCACTTTCTCAGCGATTATTATTATTATCGGTACACATGTATAATTTATTTAAGCTTTCGAGCACATGTACACATGTATAAGTGTATACGCAGACCTATCGTGTTATACGCCGGCGCAATTATTTGCACCACACTTCGGCAATTATCCCTTAGCTTCTTACCGCAGGTTGGTAAGTCGAGGCCTTTGCAGTGCTTCGTAACTTTTAGACTTTGGATTCAGGATGATTCAACGTCACAGACGGCTCCTGATCAGATTTTAGACACTTTCGTTCAGTAATTGTCTGGGATTAAATAAGTGATTGCGCGAGGTGAGCGTAAATGTTTTTGGGCGGCGGCCATTTTGAACTTCATTTTCGTCATTTATAAATCGTGGCTCGAGTTTCAAAATATTGTAATTTTGAAATACATTTCGCACAATACTTCCGAGGTTCGTTTTACGTTATTTAAACATTGAGAAATTTCACCAAAGACAATACAGCTGAATAGAGATAACTTGATCTTTGAAAAATCTCTTTTGAATCAAGCGATTTTCACGCGATGCATCTGGTATTATATACGCATGCACAATATTCGAAGGAGAAACATTTTATCCAATTTGAAGTTATTCAAGATTGCAGTGCCTGAAATAGACTGGTTCATTTATATTTATAGAGTTGAGAATAAGATACCTGCATGGGCGACAAAAATTCTCTCCGTACCACTAGCATGAAGTTCTTCGCAGTTAAAAGTCCAAAGTATTCGCAATTTATTTTAAGCGAGTTTAACGATTCATTTTTTCTCAACGACGATCGTCAACTCTCGACAATATTTCACTATTCACTACGGTCAGAAGGAAGAACATTTTTTCTTAAACCAAATCATGCATTCATTGACATAGGTGTGTGACAAGTTAGCTTACACCGGAACGTGACTGCATGTGAGGATGTTTTTTTCACTTTTCTTTACTATTTTTAAAAATAGATTTTGAAAAAAAAAAAATTCACCACCGACCAGGGTTCCTACATGGCAAAGTGTTATTTCGCATAGTGAACTTTTAAATCCTATTTATACCGACGATGCAGAATAAGTGATAGAATTGATAAATTCTCGACAACTTTGAAACGAGGAGAATCAATTTGCATTCTGATGGGTGTTCTCGCGTTCGCGTCAAGATGACAAAAAGAAATAAGCGAGAAGAAAAATGTATGCAAAGGAAAAAGGAATGGGGGGGAAAAAAAAAAAAAAAAAACAAAAAAAGAAATCGGATAGAGACGAGTGTTGACGGAGACCAGAATAAACGAGCAAATTTTTTCCAACGCCTAACGCGAAGCGTTCGTTCGTTCTTTCCCTTGAATTTAAACGATATTCGATTTGCAGCTTGTGTTACACATCGATGCTTCTGACGCGTTACATGAAGGCCTTAGGCATTTACCTTACAATGCGTCAACCACGCCAGCTACACGCATCATCTGCAATAAATTTATGGACTTGCACATTCGTCGTTGGTAAGACAAAAACAAAAAAAAAATATATATAATAATATATATGGATATTTATGAAGATACAATTTCGAACGAGCAACAAAGCGAACAATTTTTTTTCACATCGTAAATGATTTTGGGGTAAAAATTTTTGTTTCTCAGGCGAGAAAATTGATCCAACTTACATAAGCTGGCGGAGAAAATAACTAACCACTGAAAAATGTTGAAAAAAATTGTCTAAGAAAAAAAAATGAAAAAAAAAAAAAAATGACAACAAACACAACAAGTATCATGAAACGGCCGAGTCGAAATTTCTAAAAAATTACGAAACTTTAAAGTATATCACGTTTATTCTTTCATGCAACAAATTTTCGATCGAGTTTAAAAAAATTGATGAAACATCGAGAGTCTCTTTTCTTGATAAATTTTGTCGTAAAATGAAAATGAGGAGGTAATCGCTGCGATCTAATTGTAAGAGATCGGACGGTTATGTATACACATGACTATAATGTAAAACGAGATATCAACCTGCGAAGTGTACGAAGGAAATGTTAGGCCGCGGTTACAACGTCGGAGAAGTTCTTTGTCAGGTTTGGTTCGGTTCTCCTGCATCGGGGCCAAATAATGGGGGAGAATATTCGAACGTGGAGGCCGTCCGGTTCCCAAGTTATGTGCCGAGGCATTAGAACGTTATTACTTAGGCAGGCTGCGGTGCATGCAGCTTGGTGTGTTCGCTCCTCAGGCATCCATGTAATAATCGCTAAATCAATTTATTAAACCGTATTATACGAAAGAGTTACGTTACCGCGTTACACGTTTAACTCGTAATAACTGCGGCTGGAGGGATGAAAAATAAAGGGAAACGATGAAAGAAAAAAAAAAAAACCCAAAAACAACCTCTGATTAAATTAAACAAGGCAAACGGATGTATTACACTCTATAATAGCTGCACGAGTTTGGTTCAACACTTCCAAAGATTCTCGTATTCTCTGTATATTATACATATATATATGCATGTGTGTGTGTGTGTGTGTGTGTGTGTATATATACACCTTACGCAATTATGAGCTGTTGCAGGAAACGCGATATATTATACAGATATTTTATACGCTAGATTCACGGTAAACTTGGTATGATTGAGAATGATATACGAGAATCGACACAGATTTTCCGTATAACATATATATATATATATATATACATACACCAATATCCACGTTTCGTCATCGTCGATTTCAAATTTGAGCCGATCTTTTCATCAAAATCGATTCAAATTTTATCGATTATCGTTGTTAGACCGATGATCGCAGTACAATAACAGACTTACACATGCGTGCGGAGTCTGAGTTTAATACTTTTCAGCCATCTTTGATTCATTGAAATTACTCGACCTCAGCTATCAAACGGTATAATATTTGCGTTGCCTTGAACTGCTTTTTTTTTTTTTTTTTTTTTTTTATACCCTCGTCGATTATACATGCAAAATTCGAAATTATCTGACACGAGTAATTCGTTTTGAAATTCATTTTCATGTCACTGGAATTACGGTATTAATCCTTCGATAATGTGTTTCGATGTAAGGAGAAAATTCGTGTTGAAGTAAAAAAAAAATAAATAAATAAATAAAATATATGAAGGTGGATAGAAAGAGAGAGAGAAATAGAGAGAGGGAGAGAGAGAGAGAGAGACAGAGAGAAAGGGAACTGTCTGATTGAGAGCGAAGGGCTTCAGAGTCGAGAATTAATTGCAGGAGTTTAGTTATCTCGAATCGAATCACCGGTTAAATATATAATACAGCATTATAAGTATTGCGATTCGTAACCGCGTGAATAGCATAATAAGATCGTCGTTGTTTGTACACTATTTCAATTAACATTATTCAAATTTATGTAAATCGAAACGTGTACAACCTTATAAAGTAACCTTATAGTGCGTACACACATATACATGTAATACGCATAGACGTATCTACGTATAAATAAATAACATAAACCGACGGGTGATTGGAAAAATTTGCGATACAATTCCGCGATTGGTTTTTCTTTTCTTTTTCTTTTTTTTTTATCATCTACTTTTTTATCATACCTCCGATTTTCTATTTTCTTGACTCGAGCATCATTCCACCACACATGCTTTATCCCCTCGTTAATATTCGCAATCGTGCCTAGACATTTGCAGGAATCGGATATACCTACGCTAGCGCACGAAATAAACAAGGGGAAAATTACAAAAAATAGTCTAAGAAGTAATTGTGATTTTATAATGAAAAAAACATACGCCCGCCATAAATTTATTCAGGAAATTCTTTGAGCGAGTCAGCGGATCGTTCTTTTCATACTGATTGAGATATGGGAGGAAAAAATTATAGGTGACAGAGAAAAGTAACTCGTTTTAATAAAAACGCAAAAGATCGGATGACGTGACGTCAGAATTCGTGACACCTGAAAATAAACTCTGCAGTCACTTATTTGCACTTGTATTTCATGCATGTATTTGTGCAGTTATACCGCAGAGCACTTTGCGAAATAAACGCGTTACTTATTGGCTAATTCTGCTGGCTTTTGTAGACTGTATCGATAAATAAATATTTATGATCTATAAATTTATGGACATTGCATACCGGTGCATTTATTCACTTCAGGGTCGTATTCGGCTCGAGTTGAAACTCGAGCTGCAGATATATTTACACGGTAACCGATTTCAGAATACTTACTTGTTGAAATTTTCAACTTCCGTCAGGTTTCATGAAAAGTTGAATTATTATTTTCCCACGTCGCGAACACAAAAGGTGATGAAAAAAATTTTCCAACCCGTTTACGGAGTGTTTTCATTATCTTCGACAATTTTCTACTAGTTGTGTATTATATCTGGATCATTGCTGGCAATATGTGTAATTATATAAACTCAGCAAACACGATAGTCGTATTTTCATCAGAATCCGTTGATGACATCGGAAGAATTTTATTGCTAATCGATGACAAAAGTGCTAGGGAAAAAGGAAGAAAAGAAAAGAAAAAAAAAAAAAAGAAACAGTACAATTACAACATTCCTTTAACCTACGATCATAAGCTTCGGTTTCCTCTTACACAGGCATGAGCGGAAATTGGCGGTTATCCAAAAGTGATTCCGACTTGGCATCGTACGTGAAATACGCGAGTATTGATCATTCTCAAAGGCCAGTGAGTCGATGACGAAGTACGGCAAAGTATAAGCTAGAGTCAGAGTCTAGAGTCTCTGACTAAGTGACCCGGGCGCCTACTTCTTTTCTAGCACAACAACTTTTTCATACATTTTCGCGAGACACGCTGATCATCCTAACCCAATTATTCAGCTTCGCTATTCTGTCGTTCAAAATCAAAGTCAGTTTACGGCTAAAGGCGAAAAAGAATGAAGAATGCTTTCCATCAAATTTCCGAACCAAGATCATCCTGGAGCGGCGGTGCATGCAAATTAGAGTGAGCCAAAAAAACTAACCTATCGAATGTACGGTCTTGGAAGGATTTATTTACTGAGAAAAAAAATTGTTTTAATTCAAACGGTTCGATAGTTACAGCGTTTGTAATGAAAGAATTTTTTGTTGCGCGTTATTCAAATGGGAAATTTCAAATGGCCATCGACACCTTTTCAAATTGAGCTAAAAATTTTCCCAAACGGGAGAATTTTTTTCTCAGTAAATAGATCCCTTTAATGTCATAGATTCGATAGGTTAGTTTTTTTTTGCTCACCCTAATGCACATGGCGAGTCTTCGACTCTCTATACTTCAAAGAACGATTCAATGGCGTTGGATTCGTCGCCTGGGATCCAAAAACGTGATTTTATTCGTTCTCATATCGGGGCCTGATCAGAGATCAGGAAATTGGACTGTGCGTCGGATTTGGGTTCACGGTTGACGCTGCTAGCATCGTTATTGGCCGATGATTTTTTCGGACTCATCTCTCACCGTCATCGATCTCCTCGTCGTATTCATTCCGCTCCACAACACATCGCGTCGGAATAAACACTCCGCCGTGACCTTGATAATTGGCCAACAAACGTCCGTGCAAATAAGGAGGATGAACATACGTGGATGAGCGTACGGGTGTGGGGAGATCATGCACGAAGCAGGTTGTTAGAAAATATTTACACCCGATACTCGTGTCGAAACGGCATCGTGAACTGAAACAGTAGGTATCGAAGACTGAACGGAGGCGAATGATACCCCTACAATATGTACGGTAGTTCGATACCCGTGCACGGATTTCGAAAGCACAAAGCTGTGATACTCCTCGATTCTTCGATTAATTTTCCCCCGATAAAAGCTCGCGCGGATCGACAAAGAAAGTAAATTCTCAGAGAAACGCTTCGATTCTCATGACGTTAATTAACGCGATGTGAATTCATGATAGCCAATGGGAGTGTTGACGCCGTGGCGATGATGATGACGACGACGATGACGATTTGGTTGAAAAGAATTCGAGTCCGCCTCTTGTACGCGCTATTTGTTTGACTTTAGAAGTGGGACGACGTAGGTAAAAACCACTTGTGCAAATAACTGCAGCAAGGTACGTAACCTACACGAGCCTTTTGCTTCTATGTATTCGCATTATACTCACACGTGCCGTTGCATTCTGTTTGCATTGCATTTTAGATACGTTTTACCAATTTATTCATGAACCCCCCCTCGGCAAGGAGGCTGCATCGCATTGACGCGAATAGCTTGGTACCTATACCTTATCCATACGTCTTTTATACCGCTTACCGATCAGCTCGATACTGGTAGCCATGATCCGAAACATTGTCGAAAACCTACGCTTTGATTTCTCTCGCTCTCTTTCAAAATTGCGCTTGAAGGTCTGCTTACTGCAAAAAGATACGAACACAATAAAGTTACCACTAGACATTTACCCACAAATCATTCGTCCGTCATTGAACCGGGTGAGAAGTTCACCGCAAAAACGATTTTTCACTTCAGAGTTAAGCGCTAAGTTGCAACTGCTGATTCACTTTTTTTTTTTTTTATATCTTACATTCTGATGCTGTTCTGCTATTGCGTGCAGCTCGCTGCAAAGTTTCGAATAACAAACAATCTTATCAATCAATCAATTTCTACTTAAGAGGATAAAGCGTTGCGTTCATACAGTCATTGGAAACCATAACTCTGTATCATCGTTTATATGATTTCAAGATACTTGGTGAAAAAAAAAAAAAAACGAGGACATCCAGGCTTTTCAGCAAACTTCTCTAACACTCGGAATATCGACAGTCTGGTGGCCTCGTCCGAGTTTGCGTATAATCTCCGCATCCATAATACATAACGTCCGTGGTGCAAGACTTTTTGACACTGCGAGTATTGTCCGTGGTAGGCGTGCGTCTGGTGATGGAAGCCGCGGAGTTTTCAGTCAATTTTTGTATAAATACTACATTTTACTAACGCTTATTCCGATGCACTCGACGCTTGCATATTACACCAAGCGTATGTGGCACAAGGCCGACATTAGCATCTCTACCGGTATACACCTCGTGTCCCCCGAGCAGTCCTTTGCGAAGCCTCCGGAGCTCTGCTCGCAGCACGAGTTTGTCCGGAGCTGAATTCTGCGGGACGATAAGCAACGAGGCGAACGCTTTTCGCGTCTGACAGCTTCCCCCGATTCCAGCTTCCGGAAAAAATCAGAAAAAGCAAAAATCGGAATGGCCAGAATTCCGAATATAAATATATCGAAAACTCACAATCGCGAAAGAACAAAGTGGTGAATCTTCATTAGGCCAGAAATTATGGAAGAAGAATATAAAAGTATCGAAATTTGAAGTTACACAATTTAGAATACACGGCTGGTGAAAATTCTGAAAGGCCATTGGCAGAGTGAGGCAAACACAAACAAATAACCTTAGGACGGATCGTAAAGTAGAATTTTCGTCTATTCGAATTCATAAATGCCAAGGATCAAGAATCAGAACGGTTAAAACTCCGAGTAATAATCTCATAGAAGGCTCGGAATATAGAATTGCAGCGTGTCGGAATTGTCGGAATGAAGAATCGCAATATATCGGAAGCGTCGATAACTCATATCGTATTGGAAGCCAAGAAATATAAGTTTACGATATCAAAAGTCGTATTCAATCTTTTAATAAGACAAAAATATTGCAGATGAAAAGATACGCCCGATGCACCAAAGAATTTCTTTGATTCTGTATACAAAACATTTTGCAAGTCAAAATAGATTAGTCGGTTACTTTCGGAATACCGATCTTTCCGAATTTTACGTTTCTGAATAATGACCCTTCTACGTTCCGGATATCTGTTTTCCGCCGTTTCTGGATGATCAAGTTCCAACTTTTATTTTTATAATATTTGGACGTTTGAGAATACGAAACTTTCTACAAATTCTTTCTCTGGAACATGGACTCTATACATTATTAAATTCCCCACCTCTGAATTCTTGGATTAACGTTTTCTGAAGTAAGTAAGTTCGGATAATATTAAAAACTCTACTAAATACATTTTAGGTTAACCGCAGCTTTTTATCGGGCACCATTAGGGACTTACAATTTCTGATAGTATCTATTCTCTCACATTTGTTATTCTAGTTTATTAAATTCGGAATTCTGGCCATTCCGATTTTCGATTTTTCTGACTTCTTACCCCGACCCAGTCCGTTCGCCATCAATTCTGGAATGAGACATCCGAGACCACCAACTCGTTCCAAGACTCAAATCGTCCCAACGGTTGAATTTGCCTAATCGTTAAGGTTCCGGATGATCGATGATCCGACTACTCGATGCCCGATTAAAACAATCTGAATCTTGACCATTCGAAAAGGATCCGACAAGCCGTTGCGAATTTCTCGGCACGATCGTGGGAAATCGTATTCTGCACGCGCGTTAGACTCTGAAAACGATAATCCGCGCGCCTGATGCAGGCACCTGGTTTGGTGCATAGGAGCAGATTTGAAATTGGTGAAAGTTCGAAATGGTCGCGAGATGCTGTTCACCGTAAAACGACTCTTGGAAATCGGACGAATTATATCCCCGTTATACGCGCTATCGCGCTGCGTTCCGTGTAAAGCGTGAATTAAGAGGCTCGAGTCACTTTACGGCAATTTATATCTACGCGTTGATGCACGTGTACATTAGCTGGGATAGATTTCTAACCAGAAATTTTCCCGATCGATTCGTCTAATTGCGTGTTTGCGAGTTGCGTCGGGTTCCTGAAACGCCGACACTTATTGCACACGCAGTTTTCAATCGACTTGTGCTAACTGGGACAAAAAATGTCTCGCTTGTGGTGTACATTGGATCGAATCATCGTCGTTGCATTATTGCACCGACTTGTGTAATCCGGGAATAATTCATGACTCATTTTTCAATCGGTAAAATGCATTGTTCAGAGTCTGATTTAGTCACGTCATCATCGAAGCACGAGTCATTGGTGAATCGAAAACTCTTTCAATTCAAATCGCAGAGTTCAAAAATCGTACAATGTCGAACCGAGAAAGTGGAATTTCAATTAATTCAAATCTTCCAAGCTTGAAATTCAACCGTCCGGCGCTCTTTATACGCTTCAATCCTACGATACAGAAAAATCGTTCTAAAGAAAGAAACAGGATAAATTGCCGGTACTTTGTAACTTTCCACTTCATTTTCAATCCCGTTAACGTGACAACAAGCGCATGAATTTTATTTTCACAAACGTTCCGACCAAACGATATCTCGACGTGCAAAAATTAGAGTCAGTCCAATGTAGAATTATTTTCGGAAAATATTTGTAAAAATTTGGAAACAGTTTGTCCAAAGAACCTTCTGTGTATAATTTGGAAGAGTTACTTAACGAACATCCTGTAAAATCTGAGAAGCTCGCGCACAAGCCGGGCAAAGTTTCTTTCCATTCTCTCGAATTCCGTCCTTGAAGTACGACTATAGTTTCGGGTATAGTTAGTTCTGTACTTATAGGTATACTCTACGAACACAGTTGTGTAGTTGCTCAAGTTTCTGTTCAGCAGTTCTCCACTCTCTGTATACTCCGACAGTCTAACCATTGAGCAAGCCGATAGGTCTGTCAAGTTGGTACAACCAAGGCATCCCTTCCTGCTCCCTTCTCCTCTCCCTTCTCCAGTCTCATCGACCACTTTTGATCTGAGAGCAAGTTTCCTTTGTTCCTCCGTAGCTGCATCTCCGATAATTACCGATTACCCAAAGGCCACTAATTGTAAGAAGCCGTTGTTGTCCAGGGATTTTTCTTCACGTAGCAACGGAAACATCGCCTCCTAAAAGTCTTTCGATGGTCTCGCACCGTGGCTTTTTCTAGAATCTTGAATCACGTAATCTCGCGTATCGTCGAAATCCGACGTCAGGAGGAACTCGGTTTCAATTGTTGAAAAATACCGGGTGGATCACCAAGTCCAAGTTGATAGAGAATACTCTACAAGTCCACTGGTAGGACACGTGACACGTGTCGACGCACTTCATGGACCAATGAAATATCCACAATACCTACCGCAACGCGACTATCAGACTACTTCACTGACGCAACGATTAGAAGTTCCGAAGTTGGTTATCTGAACTTCTTGGAAAGTCTGCTCGAGTTGTTTCAGCGCGAAGGAAGGTCAATATGACAGGATCGAATGGGACGCGTTTAAAGATTCATTTTGAAAAGTGCCAAGAATGTCAAATTCCAAATTTTTCCTGGCCATCGACTTTCCGACCATTCGAAACACTGTCGCTTCTTCAAGGTTTGACTTCTTTACCTCAAGTTTCGCTGTCACATAATTCGGAATTAGGCACTCTCGGAACTTTTCAAATTGGGAACTCCAATCCCGCCTCGATCGAATGAGGAACAAACTTGAATTTTGATACATTGACGTTTGATATGTGGCGTGTGGAGACTGCGAATAGAATTCCTATCAAGAATGGAAGAAAATGCAGTTAACTTGGTCGAATTTGCGTTTACACCGCTTCTTTATTGTACCGGCTGACGAGTCAATGGAAGCACCGTGTTTTTATCTCTGATTTCACTCGGTGCAAGCTGCGAGTTCCGAAGGATTCTGAGTTTTCTAACCAACTACCGAACGCCTTGGCGCAGAAGTGCGAGTTCTGCTGAAATGAAACTCGCTGAGCGCATTTTAACCGCGGAACATATTCATTGGTTCGTTATGGGAAATTAGGTTTGTGATTCTGAGCGTGCGATGAAAGCTCAATTAGAGAGAATATCCTGCTTTACTTTGAGAACTTTGCGCCTTTGATTCGAGACCAAGAAAAGCTCCATGTCTCTCGTATTGGTCCTTTAGATAAATTGACCAATTCGTCCGAAGCGTTTCCATGTTTTAAGAGCATCGTAAAACTGTCCGCGATATTTTGGTTTCCAATTTTGAGTATTTGGTTTTCGAAACTGAGAGCATGGATTCGACGGAGTTCAGCTTGAATACGTTTGAAATTCAACGAATTAAAATCAATTTTCAAACGTCGAGCTTCGCTATAAAATTCAGTCACTTCCTTGCAGAATTGAATTTCTCAGCTTCTGTTTGTCTGCAGTTAATAACTGTGGAAAAAGACTGGCAAAAACTTAAAACGAGTTTCAGAAAGCCCGAGGCTCGTTTGGCGCCACTGATTATTTACATTGCACCGGAGTTGATGATCAATTGAGTTTCTTAGGAAATATCATTTAAAATTGTACGTGACGCTTGCGAATCTTTATTTTCCGTATTCGTTGAAGTAAACTTAGAACCTGGTCAAGAGCACGTACGCAATTTATCAATTAGATTACGTGAATTTTGAAATAATCGCGGTGAGATTTTCTCTCTTTCCTCGTTGCGATGAGTGCTCCATAACTTTTTCCGCGTCAGTATTTGCTGTATCATTCACTCGTTCTGTTGAAACTATCACCGTATGTTATCACAAAAAGGTCAAGGAGAACGAACAACGATGCCCTGTTTAATTGGACGTGAGAAAATTCGTTTGGATCACGTGAAAAACGTCGGTCAAATTTTCAACTTCGAATCAAATGGTCGATCGATTATTAACGATTCAATCGATGTCTGCGAAAGGGATAAAAAAAAAAGTTTCTTCGATTTTCTACGAATTTTTATGAAAATCGGAATATTTCACAAAACTTTGCGCAAATAATAATAATCTTACGTTCAAAATTGTAATACGAAAATTTGTATTTTTTTTTTTTATATTCAGAAAAATATCCACAAGCTGCAACAATTTTTAACGAGAATTAACAATCCGTTACAAAAAACTAGGCACGTATTTACAATTTTGTAAAAAAAAAAAAAAAAACAAGTAATACGAAACGTTTCAATTTCCGTACAAATTTATAGTAGTAAAAATTTTCATCAGTCAATTATGTTTGCAGATGTTAAATCGAAGCTGAGTTAGATGATTGCTACTGTTTTAAATGATTTTTTTTTCCTCTATTAAAATTGAATGAAAAACTCTGCAGCCGATTGGAATGCATTTTTGGGCACCGCGAGATCAGGTGACGAGGTTAGGCGTTAGATATTTTTTTATCGCCTCAATTTGCGCGCACATTTTTCGGTACTGTGATAATTTTCGTTGTCCGCAAGGTCACCTCTTGTTTCATACGACGAAATTACACGCCCGGAAGTTCGCTGCTCTAACCTCCGTCATTAAAAATGACCACATACTACAATGATATGATAACTGAAGTTTAGCTCTTGGACACCGCGGTCAGACATTTGTACAAACGAGCGGAGGCAACCGCTTTTCCATCATCGCGACAGTGTTTTAGTGCTGAGCGCGTTACTTGGAAGAATACCAAACTGCGCGCAATTCATTTCGGGTAATTTGCGTTTTGTACACAGTAATTTTCATTCCAGATATTACCGAAACTGAAAATTTGTAATTTTTAATTTTTTTTTTTTTTCTTCATCACTCAGTAATGTATTAAAAAATTGTTGAGTCAACCCAAAAATCTCGAGTCAACCTGCCGATTGAGGGACATGTTTTTTCTAACCGTGAGAAGATCGCGTTGTTGATTGAAGAAAGATGCATTGAATGTAAAAATGATTGATCACTGGAACAGGTTGTTTTATTTTTTATTTATTTATTTTTTTTTTTTTGTAAAGGAAAGATCAGTGCTGTACATTTGTCGATGACGAAAGGTGAAAAAAGATGACAGAATTGTTTACGCATTTCGCACATTCGTCGCAAAAGATTCTGTGAATTGCGTGTAAATTTTGAACTTCGATTAAACGAATCGAAGCCGGAATCGCGATTATTTTCAATTCTACGGATAAAATCGTATCGAACGAAGAATAAATGGTAATTTTGTAGGTAATAATAAAATGACCGTTTCTGTTTTCATTTCGACCAGACGATTATTACCAACGCGAGACAATTGTTTTATCGAATGGATCGAACGGAATGCAATAATGTCTTTTACCGAGTCCCAGAAATTGAAAATACTTTATTATCAACACGACGTACACTCTCGACTTTTCACTCTAAAAGCATTGAAATCAACATGTTTTTCATCGATTACCAATTCACGAGTCTGTACAAAGCGTTGCTCGTGTGTAGGATTATCGATAAGACGTAGGGTAAATGCGACGTTAAAAATTTTCGTGTCATTTGTTTATTTTCACGTTATACGTGTTGTGTTGTTGTTGTTTTTCTATTTTTTCTTCTTCATCTTTTTTCGGCAAGTTTATTGCACACACCGCGCGTATCGAGGCTGCTATCGCACAAGAAATGTCTAGACGCGTCGTAGCCGGTATATTTCTGTTTGCACCGAGTGCACAACCTGCACCGGCAGAAGCGGCAGAGTAGCGGAATAACGAATTGAAAACTTATCTCTTTATTTTGTTTGTACTCGAGGTGAAATCGGCGATAAGAACCCGACGCGTTAGCCAGCCTTCGACGAGTTTAACGACGCGCCTCGCTTTTTGGCGGGAAAATGAAAATTAAACCGAGGCGGGAGATTTGAAATTTCTATTAATACTTTCACCATTCGCCCCCCCCCCCCCCCCCCTGCGTTACTGAACGAATATCTGCTTCCCGGATACGAATGAAACGAGCGCCTGGGAAGGTGGTTTCAACTGTTACCGGTTATGGTCAGTTGGTTTCCGGCAGAATTTCCCACTCCGTATCAGGTTCAAAATTCACGTACACAATTTCGAGAGATGGAGGGAGGCTCTTATCGGCGCCGAGGCTCGACGCCCGGCATCGTTTAAACTCCATTCATTCATCCGTTCATTCATTCGATGTTCGAAATCTCGACGGCCTCGACGCGCGTTTGGCTAATCCAAAAAACTTACTCACCGATAGACCGAGTCAATCCACGGCCAAGGAAAGAACGCGCGTTACAAGTTCGTGTTTTTGCAGCCAGACAACAGCCAGCCAGCCAGCCAGAGGAGACGCGGCCTTCGCATTGACCGATAGCAGCAGCCGTTTCGGTGCCTCTAACGCAACTCTTCGCAACGCGAATTATGATAATAAAAGCAACACATAGTGTGTAACGTGAGGCAGGTTAGGGGAGCATTCTTCTTGATCAGTCCGGAACAACATGTTGACCCAGACGGTTTAGAGCAGAGCTCCGACGATATTCTCTCTCGCTATTTGTATTTCGCGTGTACGTTTCCACCAATTCACGGCCGAGCTTTCTTCGATAAACCTTTTCGGTGTAGTTCTATCATCGCTCGGTTGGATTCGGTTCGATCTCGTGACTTTGTGTACTTTGGTTTGTGATCGACCTTCGACGCGTCGTTATATTTTATCGTCGTCGTTTGAAGGACTTTGTGAAGTGGTGTAGAAGAAGAAGGAAAACAAGACAATCAAAGAAAGACTCTGGAATTTTGGTAAGTGCTACGTGTATGTACCTGATCTAAGACCTCGAAGATTGTCGATTCACCAATTTGGGAATGCGGAACGAGTTGTTTGAGGATCGGAATTATAGCGCGGAGGGAGAAGCTTGATGTTTTTCTTGTTTGACTTTTCGTTGGTCATCCGCGAATTAATTTTGCGGAAAACAATGAGCGATGAAAAACATTAATCCTTGATTAATCCTTTTTTTAAGTTTCAATATCCTTGATTACAGTTTTCGGGCTAATGACGTTTGACGAAAAATAACCTTTAACTCTTGATTATCTTTACTACAGTTTTCAAGCTGTGATGTTACAATTTTTTATTAAATATGGAAAATTATTTGTGTAGTCAAATATTATTGACAATTTTCATTTCGAAAGAAATGGAATACTGTTTTAATTACGAAACTATGCTTTATTCTTTCATCTTCGACGTTTCGAATGATTTTTTCCAGTTTACAATTTTGCAACATGTAAGCGAGTTTTACTTGCTATTTATAAAATTGTGCAAGATGTTCAATTTTAATAATATCGGTTTAACATCGTGAAAAATCATAGATGATATTACGGAAAAAGTTATTACACAAAAATTTCATGGTTTTGAAAGAGATTTAAATTTTATAATTGAATCTTACTATAGACAGAAATAAACCAGAAATTTGGCATCAATTAAATTCGTTCGTATCGTCAAGATAAATTAATAATACGTAGTTAAATTTGACGCAAGTGACAGATCGTTTCCAAAAATTTGGAAAAACAAATCTGCCACATTCTATTCATAAAAATTTTTCACACATATGCGTGTGAAAATTTTCATTTATCCTGCTGTTTTTGCTTTTCTGCAAAAAGTTTGATTTTCGTTAGAAATATCCTGTGTCCTTGTATTGTTTCCGAATTCGCATTTGATATTTTCACCGATATCTGAATCCTGAATTTCATGTAATTCATACACAGCACTTTTCGATTCGCGGTAATTTGAAGAAAAAAAAATTTTTTTTTTTTTTCCTATTCTTCATCGTCTCAAGTAATGTTCAAAAATATTTTCGTAAAGACGATAATAAACCTGTCGGCGTACAGGCTGAAAATATTATTGCGCTTTATCGTTTTATTTTCACATCCGATCGTGTGAGACGAGTTAACAAATATCTGTGGCACCTCAATTATTTTAATTCGATTCTCCGTAATTAAAACTCGTGGATGTAAAAAAATTTTACAGATAAAGCACAGAGCCTGACAATAAAGTACACTGCGTCTGGAAATTGCGTCTCTGACATTATCCGGAGTCCGGTCAGCGGTCTCTGGCAGACCAATAAAATTATTAAACGCAATATCTCGTTAGTGCGCCTTTGAATTAAAATATGGGTAATGAGAGCGGAAAATAACAGTTTTCTGGCAGAATTGTTTATAAAAGTTGGCAGATATGATTGAAAAAAAAAAGATTTCAGCGAGAAAAACCACAATTATTTGCGCTAAATCGACTGTCTCTCTACTTTTCCGATAAAACTTACAAATATATAAAATTATTCCATCGCATAATTCGCAGTAGCTTTGCTTATTCCATTTGTTTTTAATTTTTCTTGTTCTTTAAACTTTCATCGCTTTTTCTAATTTTATACCGCTAAAATCTAGGATTTTTTTTTTTTTTTTTTTTTTGTTCTTCAACAATTCATAATCATTCCGAGACAATTTGTCTTACGTGGAAATTACAACACATATAAACACTCCTCTTGGTTTTCATGAGTAAAAAAAAAAAAAAAATTTGTTAAAATAAAAATCGATAAGTTATAAACAGAGATGAGGTTGGCTGATCGTCTTTTTTTTTTTATTTAATTTTATTTTTTTTACTCCACTTCGTTCATCAAATTCCTGAACGTCAGATGAAAATAATCTTGACGAGAAACCGAACAACTCGTATCCCCGTGTTAAGAAATCCTTTTAAATGTAAAAAAAAAAAAATTCCAATCTTTTATACTCGACCTATAAAATTTCTATCGCATGGGAGAAGAAGAACGCAAGTCACAGCTATCCACTATTATTTATTTATTTTTTTTGTTGAATCAAAAGGGATTCAATGTTTGAAATGTCGACGAGTTCTGATAAATTTTTCGATCGCAATCGGAGATGGTGGTTTTTATAAATTTGAAATAGTTGTCGCAACGAATATCATGTTTTTTCCTCACTAAAATTCCGATTTCACGGCATAGATATTATTGCGGGTAGATTTTCTTCACACTTGGTGGATAGATCCAGAATAAATAACAAAGAATATCGTCAACCGCAAATTGATGAAAATAATCAGAACGGGTTGTTTCCGCGGTTTGATATCGTAACGCAAACCGTTGCTGTGAGGCGTATCAATATTTGTTGCTTAACCCATAAACATTGTAAAAAGCAATTAGAGACAAAGCTTTAAGTGTTATTGTTATAATTTGTAACACCAGACGCCTGCGTTCATTTTACAAGATGCCTCTTTTAGGAATGTACATTTCGAAAGCGAGACGCTTATCGCGTTCACATCATTTAAACACGCAATAAGCGGAATCTGCGGAGCCGCAAAACTGTGGTTTCTAGCAACCTAATTGCCGAACATATAAAATAGCGTCGCAGCGTTAATTTTCTTTAGAACTTGTCGGGGTATTAATTTGAAACTGAAAAATATAATATTACCAAAATATTTGACTAAAAATCAGAGAAAACAAGCGGAAAGAGGGAGAAACTTTAGAAATTATCTAATTACCGAGGAAAAATAATTGTTAACGTAAAAAGTGGGAGAGAATTCGGATCAGTAAAATAAGGATCAAAGTGATGCGCAATTGTAAAAATTCGAAATTTCTTTTTCGGGAAAATTGAACCTTTTTATTTATCTAATGTTCAGAGTTTCGCGCCTGCTTAAACTCAAAACCGTAAATAATATTCCCTCGAATATAAATGACTTCATCATTTTTATACCTCTCGGCAAAATCGTAGCCTACACTGGTCTCAGTTTACTGCTGTAAGTTTGCCTCTCCGGAGAACGAAATACAACGAATAAAAAAATATTCAAATCTAAAAAAATATTTATTCCAATTTCCCTCATATGATAATTAATCGATGATTTAAACGAATAAAAGTGAAGAAAAATACTTTTCTCTTACAATGGAAGTTATTTTCTTATTCTATACCACAACGAGCAGAAGATATTTCAGTATCTTGTAAAAAGGAGGACAATGTTTATGATAAATTCTTTGACATTTGAACGTAATTTTCATTGAATTCGATTGTTTTATTATTATCATTATTATTTCTTTTTTTTCTCTTTATTTTAATTTTACTAGATTATTTCAAACGTACCTCTTACTGAATAAAGAGGAATTCTTGCTCATTATTCACACGATTCAGACTTTTTTTTCTCTGAGGAATCTAAACCATCAACAATTGAAATTAGTCAAACCATTTACTTTTAATCTGAAAGCAGACGATTAGTAGTTAGGAAATTGAAATGATAATCCTCTCGCATTGTTACAGTGAAGAGAAAAACAAAAAAAAAAAACAAAAAGAAAACAATAAAATACTAACATTTGATCAAATAGAATTGTACTGTTGAAAATTAAAAAAAAAAAACAAAAAAATTACCGCCTTTTAGCGTCAAGGAATAAGAATTGTATTGTGAACGAATTTTTGAATGTCACGTTAAATAGCAAGAGCGATAACAGATGATTTAGATTGAGATAATAAAAATTGAAATCAGACAACCCGTTGCTTGGGCCTTCAACTCGACGGCGAACGATTAGTGGTTATAAAATTGTGATAAGAGTGAATTCCTAACTACCGCACGTTGCGTCCTCTTTTAAAATTTGACGCGCATGCGTTAAAATTACAAAAGAGTGACTTTTTGCCAGGGCTGCCAACCGTAACGAACGTAATCTTAAAAATGTTGACAATTGTCGTTGGCAGTTGTATTCGAAACCGATAGTCGTTGAAATATTAGAGGTAACATAAATCGCGGCGAACTGTCGTGTGTAAATTTATGACGGTTGGTCACCCTGGCAGACAACCGCTCTCGGATTATGGCGCAAGCGCGTTAAATCTTAGCAGACGACGAATCGTCCGGTATTCAGTAAAGAGGGTACATTTATTAATTACATTAATCAAACTCGGCAAATCTTTCGCCTGAAAGACTAATTCGAAGAAATGCCGAATCGAATAAAATAATTCATCGCAACACGTTGTTAACTCATTATACCAGCCTCTGAACACCTCACATATTAACATACATTTACGCATATCGAGGAGTGACAACGAGTCTTGTGTTTTCGGCGGATAAATTTCGCTGACTCTACGCACTTCCTCCGAGAGAGGGAGAGAGAGAGAGAGAGGGAGAAAGAGGGAGAGCGAATTGAGCCTCGCTCGGTCATCGTTGCATGCAACTGCATTTCTGTACAGCTGGAACGGCCTCGTTCGGCGGCCATGTGACCCGGTGCATCGAGTCAGGCCTGACCTGGGCCAACCGTGGCGTGCAGTGCCGAATAACGAAACCGCAACCGGTTCCGCCGCCGCCGCCACCGTTTCTCCCTACCCCGCCATGACCGTGGCCCGGTGAAAAATGCACCGAGTGGCCCAGAGACCCAAACACAAAGGAGGGCCACGGCCAGCCAAAAATAATCCACGCCGCTTCGCCCCCTCCGACTCTCCCTCTCGATATTGCATCGCTCCGTCCTCCGAAGTCGGCGACGTTTCGCGGATTTTCATTTCTCTATTCTTTTCTTCCTTTCTTTCTGTTTTTTTTTTTTTTTCTTATTGCTCCCATTTTGTCAAAAATTTTGCACATAACATCTCGTCATACTTGTCGCTATTTTTTCCATTATATTTTAT